>NW_027456735.1:0-155000 GCF_040206685.1 Ascaphus truei | reverse complement strand
GCTCATTTGCATGTCATTTCCCAGAATCCCTTGCTGCAGTGGAAGTGCTGTATGCTGGGTGATAATGGGGAAAGGCGGGGTTGCAGACCTGCCTAAGACATGCAGATGAGCATACAGCTATATTTGCATATTTGCTTTCCTGTGGAGGGTTTTTGTCACTTTTTTTACTCACCATAACTTAACTCAGTATATATATATATATTATATATATATATATATATATATATATATGCAAATATAACTGTATGCTTATCTGCATGTCTTAGGCAGGTCTGCAACCCCGCCTTTCCCCATTATCACCCCTACCCCGCTCCACCTTCGGGGAGCCCTGGGCACGCGCGCCATGCACGCACGCACCCTTTGCAGCGTGACCACGCATCAGTGACGCGCGGCACACTGCGTAAAAAAAAAAAAACTTGGGTAACCAGATGTCCCGGTTTAGCCGGGACAGTCCCGGTTTAGCCGGGACAGTCCCGGTTTAGCGAGATTAGAGATAGAGAGAATGTGGGGGTTCTGAGGTTAGAGCTTGCTGGGAATGTGTGTTTATTAATTATCCTAAACTGAGCATTACAATTTCTCTCATTTCCATCTTGTATATCGTATGTTTCGTGGGGCAGGGACATTTCCTCCTTCAGCATCAGAATATCCACTTGGCAAGGTTTGCGGTATGGGCTCATTTCCATACAAATATGCGGTGGAATATGTTGGCAACCTTTTAAATAAATGATCGTATAATACAAATGAGCATCCATAGATCTATACAGGAAGCAAATAAGCACTATAAATGCGGCACAGAAATGGTATATCAATACGGAGGAAAACACAAGTCTGTCGATTTGCATGTTACGTCCCCATGCTGTTGTGAGCGTCTGTGCTCCGCGATACCAGCACCACTACCTGTGGTTGTCCAGCTGTCCTCGCTTGGTTGGGCATTTTATTTGCTACAAAACTATGGTGTCCATTTCCCTTGGACTGCTTGAGGCAATTTCTATCCCGCTGACTGAGTACAATTACTCCGGATCACCAAGAAGCACGTCGGCTCTCCATGCAGCACCATGAGATGATTGCAGGAGATCACCACCACCATCGTGAGAAATTATATCTCTCACATGCGCTTGTTCATGTGCCTGTTTAGAAGGCTTTTAACTGTGATAATAAATTTCAACACAGATTTATTCAATGTGGCACACGCTTGTCTTCTATTCTTTCTCTTAGATAGCTGTGGATGTGTTTCATCCCATCAGAAGCTACGGGCCTTGTCACTGCACTTATTATATTTATGAGTGTAGCACCTATTCCCCCCTGCTACTGGAGATCTGGCTACTGCATGGGTGTACTCTGGTGCTGTGAGCTCACTGGGTCTTACAGGAGGTCTGAGGGCTCCGCAGATGGTGTATGGGAGCAGCAACCAGGCAGGCTTTTCCTCCGTAGGGTGCAGCTCCATCCCATGAGGATCCTGGCAGAAGCAGGATGGTCACCACAGGCAACGCTCTTCTTCAAATAATACACAGCATAGTTGGTACAACTGCATCTTTATTCTGCACAACGCATGGCATTCTCCACAATCCCTGGAGCAGACCCCAGAGGCTTGAGGCCCTAGAGTCCCTCCTCAGCTCTTTCCCCCCCTGACGGGGTAAAGGGCATCACTCCCACGCCCCAAAGGGAGGGAAGACATACACCAACTACCACACACAATTTGGTAGAGTGACAGCTTTTATACCCGGGGGAGGGGCATGCCACCCTGCCCCATAACAGGGCAGGTCCAGGTACTGACAGGCATCACACCATCTGCATGTGACCCAGTCAGTACCCTCCCTAGCTATGACACTCCAACTGCCGGTTTAGGCCTGACCCTGGATATGGCAACACAGTAACCATCCAGGCTGCAACTGTAGGCTAGGCCCTGTGCAGGAGTTTAACTCCAACACTGCCTGTTCCTCTCAGGACTTGTGTTGATACCAGTGGAAGGCTATAGTCAGGGGCACTAGGCTACATCACAATTATTGATTTGAACTCACTTATCACATAGACTTTTCTGATATTGTTTTGGCTCTTTCACTGTGTTTATTATTTAATCACTTATTGTGCTGGTGTGTGTGCACACATTCACATACCCACACACTCCCTATATTATATTGCTTGTGCTTATTTATAATTTTGTGCTTATTTATAATTATCACTAGAGATATATCTCTGCGAGCGCTAATTATATTGTGACACTTTTTTGTAACATTCCTTTTCTGTATAAAGCACTGAACACTTTTTATACATATTACTGTAACACTAAAAAGTTTAATGAGTACCGTCTGTTGGCTCCAATTGAACCTAGTACCTTTTTAAAGAAATTAACTGCATTTTTTGACACATTTTGCTACATTGGGTTTTTGCGTAAATTACATATTTTTCCAGTTAAACGGGACCAAGGACTCCTGAGGGTAAGACCTTAAATTAATCCTGGTGGTGGCAGCGTATTTGGAGGTGTTATGACTGTTTGGGGGAGATATTGCTCGTTTTTAGTCCCCTGCGGGGAGGTGTGTCAGTGGGATAGCTGGATGTTTTAACCCCGTCACATACACAGGTCACATGCACGCATGTGGCGTTCGTGACGAATGTCATAAAAGTTATACTTCTCTCATACTAAAAGGCATCAAATCACCAACATGTAACTGATTAAACATATTACCAGTAGGTAACTTCAGACTATATCCAGAAATCAGTGGAGGTTACGTTGCTCCCTCTGCTTGTCTCCGTTTCTAAAGACTCAGGAAATACTGTACAAAAGTAAGGCACAAAGTTCCTCACACGCAGGGGTAAAAACACATTAGTACAATAGGTTAGATTGACATTCCTCGTAACGTTTAACAGAGAAACTAATGCTACTGTACATATCCAGCACCGTCGGCTTGGGGAATGGACATCTTTGTAAACTTTTTTAATCTTGGTTTTACAGCAGGTTTTATTGTTTTATATCTCTTTATCTTGTTTCTTTTTTTCCTTTGGATTTTTTATTTTTTTTAAAATAATAAAGTTATAATAATCTTGTCGGCTGCGCGATGTAGCATAGCGGCCACATGGAATACACCAGTCCCAAGCGGTAACAGAAACAATATGGCGGACCTTATTTTTTCATAGCATAACAGCGATCCTTGATGACTCCCTAGAAAGGTTCATGGCAGTATGGAAACCATTGTTGTATACGATGAAAGGAACAGGGAGGATTCGAGATTGTACTATATAGGAAATATAAAACTAAAGGAGTTGTACAGTTGCCATGATAATGCCATAACGTGTTGTACCATTAGTGATAAATGTACAGCTACTTGTGCTTCCCCCCCTGTACCTGCATACCATTCTCTTTTTATTATTTCTGTATACACCCTTCTCATTCGTATTTTTTGGACCACATAAATGTGATCAAATTTTTTTTTATATATATATATATATATATTTATGTGGTCCAAAAAATACGAATGAGAAGGGTGGATACAGAAATAATAAAAAGAGAATGGTATGCAGGTACAGGGGGGGAAGCACAAGTAGCTGTACATTTATCACTAATGGTACAACACGTTATGGCATTATAATGGCAACTGTACAACTCCTTTATTTTTATATTTCCTATATAGTACAATCTCGAATCCTCCCTGTGTTTATCAGTGTTAACAATATCAAGCGTTTGAATAGTTGTATGGTGAGTGCAACTAAGCGGTATTATTTTCCTAATATATCCCTTATACACTACATACACCATGTGGTCTTCTGCATGATATTCTAACCGAACATTCCCCCAAACATGTTTACACACACACACACACACACACACACACACACACACACACACACACACACACACACACACACACACACACACACACACACACACAAACACTTTAGATTAAAATATAATTTCTACCATATACAATTATTTATTTATTTATAAAATATTTTACCAGGAAGTAATACATTGAGAGTTACCTCTCGTTTTCAAGTATGTCCTGGGCACAGAGTAAAACAAATAATACATGGTTACAAGTACAGTTACATAAATGAACAGGGTATACATTATATACAAGACATTGCAAAATGAAAACACAAAATGAAAATTAAATGAAAACACAAGCAATAACATTTACATTTCACTTCCATTATCCTGTTCTCTTCTTATGAACTTACATATGATGATAGAGAAGGCCGCATGATTAAAACCTTTGGTAAATAATAACTTGAGAGTCATACGGAGTCACTAAATAATTACAATGTGTTGTTTTCCTAGTAGAGTTTTGTTCGAAAGTCCAACATTAATGTTTGAAGAATTTGTAGGTCATCCTTTTCTAAAATGTTAAGAAGCATGAAAACAAGCATTGTCACAAACTCAGCAGTATAGTCGTGTGAACCTTTCCTGGTTCACTTCCTAAAAATACCAGCAATTGTTAAACTCGTGAATCGTCAAAACTTTAAAGCAAATTAACGCAAGAAAAAAAATTACAAATAGAGATATATATATATATATAGAAAAATTGATTGAATTGTTATATACGGTATATATATATATATATGCAAATATAGCTGTATGCTCATCTGCATGTCTTAGGCAGGTCTGCAACCCCGCCTAAGACATGCAGATGAGCATACAGCTATATTTGCATATTTGCTTTCCTGTGGAGGGTTTTTGTCACTTTTTTTACTCACCATAACTTAACTCAGTATTATGTTTTATATATATATATATATATATATATATATATATATATAAAATATATCAATTCAATCAATTTTTCTGATTTGAATATATATCATTCGGCGCAATAAGAAAAGGTTATGTCCTTGTATACAAAAACAATTTAAAAGGTTGAGGGACTGGTCGTTTATGTTGATAGTATATCAAAGGGTGTCATGAGCTAGTTGCAATCAGCAAAGTAGAAAAATGTCAATGACACCAGAACATAGATAGATGTAAAATTGAGAAAGTTAATTATAACTTACACTACTGAATCTCTTGCTAGTTAGTAAGACCGCATTGAAGTGTGTCAATTCCCTTTTCAGGGTCTCTATTTTCGAATCCCACTAATCAGTTACCTTTTGCTCAAAGTCCAAGAGAACGTGGATAAAAAAAAAATGATATCTGTGGCTCTTTGATAAATGCAGTAGCCTTGTTACCTTTGGGATATGATTCTTTCTGGATCACTGATAGCAATGGGACGTTATTCTGCAAATATATAATTTATCACAAAAATTGGGGTCGAACACGCGCACTAAAAGGAGATACTCACAGTTGCATTTTTTTTTTTTGGCAAGATTTTCCCCATCCACGAACATCCAATATTCACCAAGTTTACAAACTTGCATGAAAATGGTGGCACTCTCTACTTGGTAGCTCCGTGTCAGCCATCCTGAGAAAGGTCTTTGGATCAAATTAAACTGGTTATACAAAAAACCTACCAGAACATTTCACTTCAATGTAGGTTATTTACATTTCCATGTGCCCTCGTTCAGCTGTGGTCCTTCTCATCCACCAATTATATGCTCGAGGTACCAGGATCACAGCAATATGCCGGCAGGGATATGTATACAGGCTACGTTTGTATATTTCCTAGAAACACGGTGAGTGCCAATCTGCAAAAGAACCAGATTCACCGAGTACATTCCCTGAAAACGTTCATTTGCAGGTCATTACCCAGAATCCCTAGCTGCAGTGGAAGCACTGTGTGCCAAGAGATAGTGTGTGGAAACGCAGGGTTGCAGACCGATCGGAGAAATGTGAATGTGCTCACAAGTGATATTTTTATGTGATAAAAATATTGCAAACATTTAGCATTTTCACGCATTTAGAGCAAAAATGTGAAATTTGGGGGGGGGGGGGGAAAGAGGGGAAGAAACGCACTAAAAAAAAGTTACAAAGAACATTGGCACAACAGTGTTAACCCATTTATTGCTTTTCTAATGCACTAAAACCCCTCTCAAAAGAGAACAGGTGACAGCATTCACAATGTTCCCAACGTAACTCGGAAAACACCTGGTGGTTTCATATTAAACTGGCCCGATTTCAGTCATTACTTCTCCTGCTCATTTATTTTTAGGATACCCAGCTGCTTTGTTAATCCAAACCTTAAAACTCTCCCCCCCCCCCCCCAAAAAAAACCCACTTTGTCACACCTTCTTTCTTCTTATTTTGCTTTAGTAAGAGGCTGCAGAGATGCATTGCTTGTCCCTCCAGGGGCGACGTGGTTTAATGTTAAGGGGGTCAGGGCCAGGGGAAGTATCCCAAGCTCGGCACCTCTGGTTGGGCCCATTTGGCCTGGACAGGAAGTTGGGCACATGCAGACGTTGGACCTAACTTCCGTAAATATCCTCTCCAGCTCCTGGGTGTCCCCACCTCTTCCTCACTTATCCCCCCGGCCCATACCTAATCCCCACACCCTCCGGAGCCCGAACAACCTGCCTCCATAAACCCCACCCCTCCGTGATACGTATAGGGACCTCCCATCTGCCAGCTGCTGCTCCACAGGTAGACCTACGTGGTCCCACCGCCCTCCTCCAGTTGGCTCTTGGTTCCCCCCTCTGTTCTGGCCCCACACCTTTTGCCCCAATCCCTATGCTCATACTTCCTTCTCCTCCCCCCCCCCCCCCCCACACTTCCTTCCCCCCACCCCAGGTCCCCCTCGTGTGCCGTGGGGTAGGGAAGGCACTGATCCTACAAACCAAGATTTGGCATTCCTTAAAAAGTCAGAGTAGAAAAAAAAATACCATCACTGCCTAACAAATGCTTAAACATGCAAGATTTCAGGACCACACACAGCTGTGTGAGGCTTAATTTAGACTTTGTGTATACAGGGCTCTGGCTAACTAATCTACAGTAATTTTCCCTAAGCAGATAGGTAGCGAGGAATATACAGGAACTACTGTAGTGGCTTCATGAGACTTTATTGGAAAATGTAAGATTCTTCAATTGTGCTTGAGTGACTGTTTTTAATGTTGTCCCACTTGCCTGTGAGTTAGAGTTGTGTCCTGTGTATCTAGCTGTATGTTAGTCACTGTGGTTACCTGTGTGAGTGATTGGGACCCCATTCCAATACAAGTGACTTTATAGTTAGTTTTATTTTATTTGAATAGATCTCTTGCAACACCGTTTCTAGTTTCCTTAATCTGATGCACCATTCAAAAAAAATGTTATTAAATGCTCAGGGAGCAAAATACTAACATTATACGAGTAAAACTTGTACTGTATAGGCTTCTGGCTACATTAAGAGTATCACATCTGCAACGTTAAAGCATTGAGCGAATAGTGAACAATTCATCTTGGGCAGTGGTTTTAAACCTGTATTCAATGGAATTCTGTGGATCTATGGATCTATCAACTTCTGGATAGTACTAGTTAACCCCTTCTATTAACAGCCTTAATGGATTAAGCGGGTGGGACATAGGATGTCTGGTGACTAGTGATATCACCATAGGGAAATAAATACCCTTCTATCACTCAAACCAAATATTCTACAAGCAGGTTCCTTTCAGTTAATAGGAATTTCACTGTGTATTTTTGTCACATTGGATGTTGCTCTGGACTTCTTTGTTTCTTGTTTTATACCATTAGCCACGCCCAGTAGCACTCCTTTTGACACACACACACACACACACACACACACACACACACACACACACACACACATTGTGGTAACTTTGTGGGGTTTCTGAGAGCTTACTGGGTATCTGTGTGTTTCCTTTGAGTTCTGGCAAGGTCCTCATCACGAGTCCTGTATATAAGTTTAAGTATATATTTATGTGTATTATGGACGACCTGTCGCCACTTATTTTCAGTTAAGCGAAAAATGCCCTATATAGTGAGCTGGAAAAAGAATGGAGTAGCACTCTAATGCAGTGATATACTCATACATGTATAGGTGACAGAAGATAAAATGCGATTGAAATCCCAGTGAGTTCAATGGGTTAAAGTCGTGCCCATCGGAAATGTGTGAACTTGAAGAATCTAAATGTTTTAAGTACAAGTCGCCACAAGGGGAGAGTGATCACAAAGTGAATAAGAGTGACAAATATAACTGCAGCGAAGGCCACTCAGCAGTCACTGGTATAAACTCCTCCGGATTACACATTCCTGGTATCACCAGAAGGGGATCATTTGTGGTCACTCACAGTCTGCAGCTCTTCAAAAACTATTGGCTCAGCAATACAGATCTATAAAAGGGCGAGACGGAAAGAGCGCAGAACCCTTCCTAGTATAGTATCCAACTTGTACTGGTATGAGAAAAGGGTAACAAATGCACGTACAAGATAAAAGGCTAAAAGCAATTAGACCAAGACTTGGCCTGTCTGCAGGAGCCAGGGGACTTGTCACGAATGGACAGCGACCTCACACGATGGCGACTTCACCTGTTCCACACTCCATTGCTAGACGGCTAAGCAGCCTGAGGAGCACCGCAGACATCAGCTCGCAGTGTGCAGTAAAGGCGAGGATGAGGGAGGAAGAGAGGATAAGGGGGGGGGGGGTGCAACAATCTTGGAATTTGTGTGAGTGGAGCATTAAGATCATTATTGGCCACCATGAGCCTGTATGACTGCAGGTATGTTATTTATAAATGATCAGACCGTTATGTCATTTTTTTCCCCTATATTTCGCTCTGTGTGCACCAATTTGCACAATTTCATATTCTATTTCGTAAAAAATTCCCTTCCCAGATTTTTTTTTTTTTTACGAAATAGAATATGAAATGGTGCAAACAGAGCGAAATATAGAAACAATTACGTAGCGGTCAGATAATTTATAAATAACATACTTCCACACCGAACATACATCGCACCTTTCACAACTGTGTCCAGTATTTTTGGAGAAGCCACCTGGCAACCCTAGTCAGTGTGTGTGTGTGTGTGTGTGTGTGTGTGTGTGTGTGTGTGTGTGTGTGTGTGTCACAGACACACAGTGACATAGCTACCAACAGGTGGGGGAGGGGGAACACCACCCCCCAAGCCGAACAAACGCTGGCGCCTAAAAATTCTGGCTGGTTCCTAAGTATTTTATATTTTTGTCCACCCCTATTAAAACAAAAAATCTGAGCAATACTGATGTAATAATATTTTAATGTGCAAAAGATACCGATTTTGTATTTTACTTGGCCCAGTGATCATTACTGTTGGGAGCTGACTAAATAGCATGTGCATGCTGAAGTTTTTCAAAAGATGCTCATTTAGTATTTCTTGCACCAGTTTCTCACTCCTTCACTGGTTCTCCGCCGTGGCAGTTTCCATACTGAATACAGTGAAGCCGCATTCACCTTGGAGATGAGACTATTGAATCTGGCCCTTACAGGGCCGCTCTACCTCCGTGGAAAAGCGGAGAACGGCAGCCAAAACAGCCTCCGCGATGGAGAATTATCCAAAGTAATGCACTTTCCATACGCCACCTGAACAGAAGCAAGTTTGTTAAAATAGGGGTCACATTTTGCCAAGATACATAGAATGACGGCGATATTTGGAAGCACTGACGTAATCTCCATAGCAGTAAAACAGTGGTGCCAAGAGACAGGCTATATAGTTACAGTACCTAAAAGTTGGCTTCATTTTAAGAGAAATATACTGTACATAAAGTACATATAGCTATTAGAAAAAACAGGGTTGCCACACAGACAAAATAATGATATTGTCAGTTTCTAGGCATTGGCATCCTGCACTACCTCGAGCATAAGCCCCGTGAGTAACTCTTTAGCTGCCAGAGTGCATTGCTTTACAGAGAAGGGGGTTTCAGTTATTAAAGGAGCAATTCATGCAATATCCTACTATACGTTTTTTTTACATAAATCAGTTCTGTAGTATTAGATCATACTTACTAAAAAAAATTATAATATTATTCAACTCAATATCATTTTAATGAGTTTTAATGTACAGGCAGTCCTCGGTTATCCGACACAATGCGTTACTCAAAATGGGGTTGGATAGCGAAACGTTGTAAAGCGAAACACGTTTTCCCATAGGAACACTGTTTAAATGATATATATATTGTGACATAGTCCAAAGATGTTAGGCAGCTTTCTGCCCCATTTTAGGTCAGAAAGTGCAGGAATAGTTAAAAATGATCCGTTTCACAGCTTCCCATTAACTCAGACTGCTGGATGGAAAATCCAGACCACATATTACAATGGCTCTAGTTCTCCCTCACCTGCTCTTCTAATCACATGCACAGGTATTTAGAGCAGAGAGGTTTTGCATTTCACTCTCTCTCTCCTTAGAGCCTGGAGGCTGGGGGTATCGCTGCTCCCCGGAATCCAGTTTGGGGTGGACGGCCCCTCCAAGTATCACAGTACCAGAGGATTTGCCTGGACACTTGGGACCGTGTTCCCACCATGAACAGATAAGACAAAACAAATGTTTATTGCTGTTGCTAAAAGACTGTGCTGTATCTAGTGACCCTAAATGAGAGGGCATTGTTTTACGCTGGGGAACCAGGTTAGTTGGCCCAGTTAGTTCACAGTTAGAGGCTGATTCTGATGTGTAGTTACAGTAGTTCCCTGAAAGGGATAGGATTTCTTTATATGATTTGGTTTTTATTTCTTAAAAGTGACACTGTGTGAAATGCTATGACACTGATATAAGTGAACTGCTGAATGAAAATGTCTGAGTGCCTCTAACCTACACATGTTAAAGCTGCAGTACCTTACTTGGATGAAAATAAAGCAGGCAGAAGCCTGACTTAAGCAATATAATACTTTGCATGATCCTGTCTGTTGTATAATTAACCCTAGAAGACTGTCGGGAAGAACCCAGACAGACGTCAGCCCTACAAAAGAGGGGCATTTGTCACAATATATATATATATAACATAATAAATATTATATAATATAATATATATGCTCCTTCGACGCTTTGCAACGTTGTGTATGTGTGTATATAAACAACGTTGCAAAGCGTCGTAAGCGCGTTGGATAAGCTGTTTTGGCGTTGTATAAATGAACATAGGTATGCATTGCATAGCGTTGGATAAGCCATTCGTTGTAAAACGAAGCGTTGTAAAATGAGGACTGCCTGTACTGAGCATCTTTTGATTTCTATAGTCGACTTTAGCCCACCTCCCCAGCAGTGAAAGATCTTTGTAACACTTTCCTGTTGATGATTTGTTGCCAATATTCCCAGCAGTTTAAGCTGCAAACTGTAACAATAGATAATGTTACATTGGTAATATTACATTGAGGTAAGAATACATTGTTGCTGCTGAGTTACACTGACTGAAGGATTGATTGAAACTGAAAGGCAGCCGTTTTCTGAACCCTCGGAAACAGGATCGTTGCCGATCGATTACGGGAGAAACAATCGATCGGCAGCTTAGATAATTAGTTTTCAATAAAGGTAATCAAAGGCTGTGTATATTAAAACAAGAGCTGGTTGGGTTGCCTCTTTAATACAGAATTAAAGCCAGGGGTGGTCTTCCAGAGCTGAACCCCATTTTATTTTTAGTTCCAAGGACCCCACAGTTCCCAAGAGTCTTACCTTTTTGTTTTCTTTCCCATTTCAGAAATCAAAATGGCTACCAAATCAGTTCTGGTTCCACTGACCAGTAGGAGGACGCCACATCATGGGGGGCGGGGTTTGGGGGAGATGACGTTACTGGCGCTTTATAATAATAGGGAGGGTACGATTAGCATTGAAATGGTAAGTAAAAGCAGAACAACCCAACCCAACTCAACACCCAAACCTTGAATGCTTTTTCCACAGTGAGTTAATGGTGAGGAAAACAGATCTGTAAGCCAATCACCGGTTAATCACATCTGGTCAAATGTTTCAGTGTTTGAGTAATCTGTCAGTGGGCTAATAAAAGTATTATTTAAAATCTACGTTTGCAGACCATTAACTTATTAGACAGCTGTACATCCATATGGAATTATACTTTCTACTTAGACTTGACTAATAACTACCACAGAAGCTTGAAAACAGGGAGGTTATATCCAATGTCACGTCAACAGGATGACTCAGTGTGGAGTCACTTGGCTCATCTTCATACCTCTACATCACAGGAGCTCAACTCCAGTCCTTAAACCCAAGCTGACGGGGGTTTCAGGATATTTCAGCTTTAGCACAGGTGGCTTAATCAGAGGCTCAGTCAAAGACTGAGCCTCAGATTGAGCACCTGTGCTGAAGCAGGGATAACCTGAAAAACTAATCTGTTGGGGGGGGGGACACCCCATCACTATGTAAGCCCCTGAGCGTTGATGGGTTCGGCAGTGCAACGTCTACTCTGAACTTACACTCCACAACTGATGGATTTCATCAACTTTGTTTTTTCCCTTTATCGTTTTTAATCTGTTGGGGGGGGGGACACCCCATCACTATGTAAGCCCCTGAGCGTTGATGGGTTCGGCAGTGCAACGTGTCGCAGGCTACTCTGACACCAAAGGAAATAATTATCCCTAGAAATGGACAGCTGCTAAATATTGTGGCACTAAAGTGAAAGCATACAGCCAGATATCACCTTGCCTGACATTTTCCAGACATTTTTAATAGGAAAACACAAAATTGAGAAGATAAAGCCCAAAGTAGTGCTCAAAATCAAACCGAATCCACAATAGATCCTAATGTTCCCTTCTGAAGTGGTATATCTGTTTTTCAGCTAGATATTTTGCACACCTGCAACTTTAGACACGACAATCACAAAACAAATATAGAATATACATTTCATGGTGCTCTTGTCTATTTAGAGCAGTGATTTTCAACCGGGAGGTGCACCTCTCAGGAGTTCCACGGCCGTCTGGGGGGGGGGGAAGAGCAGGGACATGGCAGCCCACGTAGCAGTGACCCGGCACCTCCTCAGCTTAGCAGCAGCCGCCCAGTCACTGCGATCCTTCCGCTACCTGCCAGAAAGTGACGTTCAAATGCCGAAGCTCCCTCCTGTCGGCCGGATCGGCGCCGCACCGCAGACCCCATGGTAAGGCTGCATCCCTGCGAGCGCCGAGCACGCGGCGCTTGCCGCGGTTACTTACATACTGTATATAGAAATCTAAATTTCCAGCACGCTCAATGCCGCCCCCCGCTCCCCTCATGCGCGTCAATGACAGGACACCCGGCGCTCGTGCTTGGAGCGCTCTCCAAGCATGAGCGCGCTCAGCGCCAGTGGGGACTCGGCCTAAGAGGTGTGTGATGCTCTCTCTCTGCTGTTCTCACTGTAGGGATTTTTCCCACGTGCGCCGGCAGCTCCCTCTAAAAATTTTTTTTAAATAAGTCAGACGTGTGTGTAGGTGGGGGAGGTGTGCGCAAGGGGGAAGAGTGCGAGAGAGAGAGCGAGAGCGCAGAGGGTTGGGGTTCCCCAAAATTTTATAATCTAATTGTAGGGTTCCGTAACAAAAAAAAACAAACAAAAAAAAAAGGTTGAAAACCACCGATTTAGAGGGTAATGCATTAGTTATGCCATCTTATCCATGTTATTCTACTTTAACTTTAAGGTAAAAATATTCTGAAAGAATGATAAAAGTATGACACTTTTTTCTTCCCAAACAACTCGGAATCCACGGGGTTAAAGGCTGCTCTTCACCAAGGATTCAAGATAAACTGCTCACTGTGCCTCTCTGGATCACCTCCAGTATACAAAATATTTGTGACAAGAGTACAAATGACATCAATAATGTCCTGTCTACAACTCACTACGCACATATTAAAGCAGCAATTCCTTTCTAACAAAAGTGCTATTTCTAGGGGCCTCTGACAACTCAACCTGGACCAAAAAAAAAAAAAGGCATATATTCTTGTTACTAAATTGCTCGCCAGAAACGATGTTGCCGGTAGCCATTTAATCTTCCTTGGAGAAAATGTGTGTGCCAGGCAATCTGCGGCATAATAAAATACAGAAACCCTGCACTCGGCCCAAACTGGCTTGCAATTTATTAGTGAGATTCTACATTTTGATCCCGAGTCTAATAACAAAGTGGTCATTTAGTTGCATCTCCGGCTCCAAACATGATTCCAGTCTGTTAACCCCGTCATAGCCATGCTCTACGAGAGTCCTCTGCTCATACAGGCTTACTATGAAAAGATGGGCAGAATGTTACTAGCAGTGCACGGACATAATACCTTCCTGCACTCAGAGGCCCCCTACAGCCCATTTAAGTGGATAGGCCCCCTACAGCCCATTTAAGTGGATAGGCCAGAAGATGTCTTATGGAAGTGGTGCACAAACTGGGGGATGCGAGACTGAGTGCGGGGGGGGGGGAGAAGCGCTGGGTTTACAGAGGCCCCACACGCTTCCCGAAGGCACTTAAATTTAAGTGCCGGGGGAGCTGCAGGGCCTCTGTAAACCTAAATTACGCGTCGCCATGGATTTGAGGCCGCGAGGTCATGAGACGTCACGTTGCTATGGCAACGTGACGTCATGGAGCCGGAGCAGGGGTTAGGGGGGGATGCGGAGGTGAGGGGACCGCCAGCACGGGGGCGCAGGGAAAAAAGTTTGCGCGTTTTATGGCATAGCACTGCTTAGTAAAAACGTCTGGGGAGCACAAGATAGATAATGTGAATGTCGAAGACGGAGCCAGCTGTGCTGAAGCAGGAATATTCTGACATGTTGGTGGCCCTCGAGTACTGGCAACCCTGGGATTATACCCAGTCAAGTGGCAGGAAGTAGAAGAAGAAGAAAAATCACACAATGTTTTAATGGATTTTATTCATGTCTAGGCTATGAATGGACCCAGATAGCTTCAACTCAGCCTTCTTTCCAAAGCACACGAAGTCCTGTAATATTTTCTTCACTTTATTAGGAAAGGAGCAGTATATACAGGTACTTGTGGATGTAATGGTGTTGTGAGAGAGTGCTTCTCTATAGGTGCTTCGTGGTTTAGGGCAGGTGAAAAGGATTGGGCCTTGCCAGGAGCAGTATAACATAGAAGGGGTAATCACTCTGCCAGTGTCAGGAAGTAAAAGACAGCGAGGGGGATCTGGGAGACAGGAATAGTCTAGGGACAGACCAACTGTCAGCAAGACAGGGGGGAGGGTAGAATATCCCATTCTGAGAAAAGATCTCAGGGGTTGCTGTAGCAACTAGTAGAACGAAATCAGGGGAGCGTCAGTACCTGGAAAATATATACAAACTAGCATAGTGTGTACTGTTTGGCAATATATAACATGGTAGTGCTCCAGGGAGCATAAAGCTGCTAAGTAAGGAATATATCCACACACAGCAGACAAATAGGGAGAACTAAATCCCCGAAGAGAGACAACAGAGCCAAGGATTAAAAAGCCATATAAAATTTATCCTGAATGGTAAAATTCAAGGCTTACAAGATACCGGAGTATAACGGGCGTTGGTAAGGTTAAAGATGATACACCGAGTCGCGACCTCGTGAACCTCCAGCGCGTCCGCCTTCTCTCCCGGTATCCGTCCTGTACTGCAAGCTGGATGCCGATACGTCACTTCCGGGTTTCGTGGGTGTCGTTGGCGTCACTTGAGCTGCAAGCTAGATGCCGATACGTCACTTCCGGGTTTCACGGATATAGTTGGCGCCACCGGAGCATCAGCTGGATACTGTCTCCCTCCCTCGGCGAAACGCGTAGAGCTTAACGCTCAATACAACACCCTGAGGGAGACAGTATCCAGCTGATGCTCCAGTGGCGCCAACTATATCCGTGAAACCCGGAAGTGACGTATCGGCATCTAGCTTGCAGCTCCAGTGACGCCAACGACACCCACGAAACCAGGAAGTGACGTATCGGCATCCAGCTTGCAGTACAAGACGGATACCGGGAGAGAAGGCGGACGCGCTGGAGGTTCACGAGGTCGCGAATCGGTGTATCATCTTTAACCTTACCAACGCCCGTTATACTCCGGTATCTTGTAAGCCTTGAATTTTACCATTCAGGATAAATTTTATATGGCTTTTTAATCCTTGGCTCTGTTGTCTCTCTTCGGGGATTTAGTTCTCCCTATTTGTCTGCTGTGTGTGGATATATTCCTTACTTAGCAGCTTTTTGCTCCCTGGAGCACTACCATGTTATATATTGCCAAACAGTACACACTATGGTAGTTTGTATATATTTTCCAGGTACTGACGCTCCCCTGATTTCGTTCTACTATCTTGATTGAGGACCCTGAAACAGTCCCAGAAGGGTTTGAGTGTCTTTACTTTTATTTTTGTGCACGGTGAAGTTTCATTTTTCATTTTTTATTGTTTATAATATTTATCACTGTTATTTGCACTTAGATATAGTGTTTGAGCGCTATCTAGTATATTTTGTATGTAAGTTGCTGTAGCAACTCACTGGATACATGCTCAAAGGCAGAAAAGGCAACATAGTAATATATCACAGAGGCACAGTGTGTGTGTGTGTGTGTGTGTGTGTGTAGAACAAATACATGCAGCTGAAACTAAGGAGCTGACAAGCAGAAGCTGCAAGGGGGGGGGGGGTCAAACAGAAATATGATTCTTGTTTCATGACAGATTTAGAGAATCGGTGGAATTAAAAGTGGAAACCCACATGTCACGGTAACTTGTGATAGGTTATATTATACACCAAATATCTGGGTTGAATTGAACACGACTTGGATATAATAAATATAGTTTATTCCTTAAAGAAGGTGAACACACAAGATGGTACAAAATAACAGACAAGAAATAGCACTTACTTAAGGGTTGGACAATGAAGCAATCAGGTACAGGATTGGCAATTCATTCAGCAATACAGGTTCAAATGAAGACATCATGAAAGAAACTGGGCATAGAGCTTACACTCGTTTATACAGAGTTTCAGCACCATACCCTAACAGGTGGTGCAAGGCATTGGATGACAATTATCTGCAGCCAATCACTCCTTGCCACCTCACTTGAGAGGCCAAGTAATACCTGCCCACTGGTGGGCATTATTCTAATCAGGGGCTCTTTTCCCTAGCCCCCCCTCCCACAAGACTAGCGTAGCCCAATCTGCTTGGGACAGGAAAACATTTGTCCCAAGGTGTGAAACACAACACTTATCACAAGTACCCACGTCCTGCTTTTCTTTGTGCTAGCATACACAAGCATGGTGGGGGAGCCTTTGATCATGGAGTTTATTATAGACCACTTGTCTCCCCCCTGAGCATTAACATACCATATGGGCTCTAGCCTTCCCGGGCTTTTACCCTGGACCCAAAATACAATACATTCCTTAATATCTAAATATATTAAAATAATCCGTTCTGTGAGTCTGAGCGTGCTGCAATTTGCCAGGTCCTCATGCCGGAGGACCCTTGCCATAGTGGCCAAATATCAGCCTTCCACGACCCCCAGAACCGGAGATACAAAAAACAGGTTCAAATCCCCTATTAACTTTAATGCAGGATTCTCCGCTATAAGCTAAAAGAAATCACAGCATTTCACTCTTCCATTGAAATCGATGGGCTCCGCCGCTATAGGCTTTCAATGGAGCAACTCCGCCATTGAAGTCAATGGGGAAATCACAATTTCCCCATTTGCCCATACTCCGTCTGGTTGATCGGAGAGGGCTGGAAATGGCCATGCAGTCATGCCGGAGCAGTGGCTACATGCGACCCAAATCCCAGCCCTCTGGTACTCACAGAACCGGAGATATAGGTTTAGACTTTATACACATTTGGACTTAGCCGTTTCAAAGCCACGCGGCTTTCTTCCATTAGAATCAATAGGGCTGGAGCCTCCATAGGAAATGCATGGGTCGGCGCCGCCATAGGATTCAATGGGACCTCCGCTACCATTAGAGTCAATGGCGCGACCCTCGTGACAAACGCTACCCTTTACAGGGGTCCTTAATTCTCGAACCCGGTGGTGGTCGAGTGTGGGGGTTCCTAGGGTCTAGGGGCAAAAAGACTTTTATTCCTGGGTGCCCTAGAACCTAAGTTTCCCATGCCAATTGTATTTGAACTTGAACTAGTGTGATCAAAAGCTCTTTTTTAGATATTATATCCGCTTCTGCGGTCTGCGGTTTGGATGGCTGCTAACCCGTTCCTGGAGGTCGGCGTCGAGGAATCCCCATTGAAATGAATGGCTCCATTGACTTACAATGGGGGACCGCCGCTCCTCCTCTCGGGCGCCACCTGCAGGTCTTCTCTGATATCAGGCCCAAATCGCCGGAATCCCCATAGAATTGTATGGAGCTGCCATGGCGGCCTATGGGAAACTGCAAAATGGAGCCTGTAAAGGCGGGAAAATGGAACAAAGGGCTACAATCACTGCCTAACTATTAACACTTCTTCTCCCGAATGGATCCCAGTGAGAGTGTTGGTGCAGACACTGGAATGGGGAAAATACATTGTTACAGGGGAATACACATTTGGGTGCTGAAGCAGGGTAAAAACACATTACTGGACCGCAGTCCAGTTAACCCCTTGCCTCCCAAGAGAGGTCAGGGGGTGGCCATATGGGGTGCAACCCCTTTAATACCGGGCCAAACCCCCTCTCCCATGACACCACACCAAATCTACTTTAAGCTATGCACATTATATAGAGAAATGGAAAATTACAAGTACTGTACTGCAATTTCCCCCCCCCCCCCCCCTCCCCCAAAGATAAAATAATGAGAGAATCAGAAACTATTAGAGTGAAGGATTTGCACATTAGGAAGTGACCGAAACCAATTCAGGGTTTTTTCCTCATTCCAATTCTATCTGCGATGTCTCACTCAACAAGCAAAGATTTAGCTCTTACTTAAAAAGGCCAGTCCCTCCTAGGACCAAACTATCCTAATTCCAGTGACATATTTAAGTGATTATAGCTGGGTGATTGATGCCTTTTTAACCTAAATTTGACACCTATACATATTTAAAGTCAGTTTTAAGATAATTTGCAAACATAAGCCCAGGCACACTAAACTCTGTTTAATCAGGGCAAATGGCATTAGGTTACATAAAAAGCAGTAACGGACGTCATCTTCCCCGAGTCTGATGCATACCCACAAAGCTAATTATATGGCTAATTATATGTAAAAACAATGGCCGTTCATTTCATTAGGAAAGTTTTATCAGGCTAAATTAGCACTACATTGCGTTAACTTCAGTAACATGGCGTTAAGCAGGTTTTAACTAAAAAAAAAGGTGCCGTTACTCCCATGAAGACCCGGAAATATAGGTGTTACTGGAGAGGGAATTATTTTAGTTTTTGTATAGTACCAATTGACTTCTATACCTCCAACACTCCTTTATACAACTTGTGAAATATGGAGAATATAAAACTCAATTGAATATACTTTGCAACTCCCAATGAATATATTTCCCAGGTACTGTAGCTTAGGTGTGTTCAGTTTTGTTATTCTTCATGTGTTGTATAAAAGATTTATTTGTGGAGGTATATGAGTCACTTGGCTATTAGCACTAATGGCTGGAAATATTTAACAATATGCCTTTTAAAGAAGAATAACTGGGTTAGCATTAGGTTATTTCGTTGAGTGGATAAGCGTTACTATTAACCGAATATTAATTTAGGTTGGCGTTGTGCTAAATAGTGTAACAGAGCTTAGTGTATCGGGGCCACAGTTGGCGGAGACTTGGGAGGGGAGACTGTGGCTGCTCCTTGCTCTCTAACGCAGGGGTGAGCAAACTTTTTATGCTGAGCCCCCCCTTTTCGTCCATGAAATTTCTCGCGGCCCCCCTGCCTGATGTAATCAAAATCACATGAAAAAACAAAAAACCCTTTATTAAACGGTATGCAATGAAAATACAAATATGTCTAAATACTCACATATTTCAACAGCTCGCGCTTGCAAAATCAGGCTGTGTCCACGCTGCCGCCGAGAGCGGTGACATCACCAACTCTACAAGCATGAGCGCCGGGTGTCCTGCATAATTTTGCAAGCATGAGCGGAGGGGCATGGATCGGGGCTATTTTTCTGTGTGTGTGTGCCTGTGTGCGCGCGCATTGAAGCGCGCTCAGCAGCAGTCAAAGTCAATTTTGTTTGTCTCCCCAAGCGCCAAGCTTAGGAAAGCATACATGCACAAAGGCAATCCTTTTGGGGGGGCATTCATCCACTTCTTTGCTACCTCCCTTCCTTCTCCCACCCCCCAACCGCTGCTTTTTCCCCCCCTTCCCCTCCCTTTTTTCCTTCTCCCATTTGCCTTTTTATTCTCCCTGCTCTTTGGCTTGCTGTCCCCAGTGTCATCCACACTTCTACCTACAGTATTATTATTTGTTTTATTATTATTTCTGTATATGCATAGTATGATTGATATAGTGGCAGCCTACCCTTTCACTTGCAGAGGATCGCAGCGAAGCAGGTTGCCAGGGAGGAGAGCAGGACCACAGCGCTATTGTAGGGCAGACACCGGAAGGAGGGGAGTTTGACATCACAGCGCTGGGGCGTGCTGCTCCCCCGTACCTCCGATCCCCCCGCGCGTGCGCACACACACACCATCACATGGCCGCCACCTGCACTATCCTGTTCGGCCACCTGCGCACATCTTCGGCTGCCCGCCCACGTACAGCTTCTTGGCCGCCCGCGCACACCAGGTTTCGCTGCATGCCGCTTGCGCCCCCTCTAAATAATCTTGGCCCCCCAGTTTGCGCACTGCTGCATTCAATCACAACACACACACACACAATCACAATATACTCAATCACAACACACACACACACACACACAACACAATCATACCAGTCACGCACTTTCACCTGGGGGGGGAGGGGGAAGGGGAGTACAAGCATGCTCCTGTTCTGGTTCCCCTTGGTGGGGAGGAGATGTCTGTGTGCAGGGAAGGCCCCGCCCCCTCAGCAAGCCCAGAGAAGCCACAGCAGAGAGAGGCTCCGCCCCTGCAAGGCCCCGCTCCAAGCCACAGCACAGAGAAGCAGCAGCACGGAGCTTTAGCGTCTTGGCCGTTTGTGCACATCTCTGCCCGCCCCCAGGTTTTGCCGCACGCCATCTGCGCCCCCCCTAAATAATCTTGCGGCCCCCCCAAAGGGGGCACGCCCCCCAGTTTGCGCACCGCTGCTCTAATGTCACAGTGTTCTACAAGAGCCAGCACCCTCTCCTCATCTTTATGGCTCTCCAATAAGGACAGGGTTTGCTTGGCAAACTCTCCACCATTCAGATGCCTCTTACAAATGTCATTGGTAATTAATAATAAAAAATAAAAAAAAGCCAAATATAGGCGTATAGCATTGGAGATTAGTTTAAGGAAGCCAATTTGATTACCAAATTGTTTACAAAAGTTTTTTTGGCCGGCTACATGGAATAGCACCTATAAAAAGTTAGTCCCTTATTAGACAACATTGAACCAAGGCCAGAGACCTGCTTTTCCACCTCTTTTATTGAAAGATTTTCAGACCATACAATGCGGTTCCATCCAGGTTACGCATACATTGCAGAATCTGCAAGTACTGTTACATGTAGAAGGATTCCCAGATGTTTATATATCTGAAAGAGGACACGACGCCTGCTGCACAAGATACTCTGGAGCACTTCATAATGAACAGGAGGTTTGCAGAATAAATAAAACAGACGGCACGATAGGGAATAAACACTGGAAGACCTCATCATAACAGATAGACTTGGGAGAGAAGACCGGAACCTCAGGCATTAGCCAACAAGACAAACTCATTTCCCCATTAACATTTCGAGGTAATGAAAGAGCTTGTATTAATAGGTACAAGCGGGTTCAGTTGCTGTGATATTAATTTAATATTTTATCTTTTGAAAACTTAAAATAAAACTGCTAAATATTATGGGCTTTCTTCAGCTTCTGTGTAATGCAGTTCTGATCAACACAACCTTGTAATCTTCCTAGCATCCCTCCCCATTTTGGTATAGGGCGGCCCAAACAAATGCATTATTTAACATTTACAGTACTAGCATACGTTATGTTTATCAGAGTTTGTTTTTCCAGGGATAAATTAGTAAAACTCCAAGACATATCGTGAAAAAAATTGTGAGCCAAACATTAAAAAAAGGAATGCTTGTAAATTCCAAATGATGTCCCTTCGTTAAATAAATGACTAGCTTACTAGCTCCGTGAATAAGTTTATAAGTTAAGAAGATAAATGCTCAGTGTATTTATACAGGATCACACTGGCAAAATCTTTTTACGGGAATGAGGCAAAAAATTACAAAATTATTCCAGGACCAGAAGGATATGTTACAGAAGTTCGTCACCAATTTTTTAATTACATAGACGTGGCAGGTTTACTCCACTGGTGATAAGTTACTAATAGTAGAATTGCATTTCTTAAATGATGATGCCTTGCTAATAAGGAAGGGTTCACAGCTGAAGAATGGAAGTATGGTTACCAAAGTAGGAGATTCAAAGCAGCGGTCCAACCAATGTTTTGTTTTAAATGGGTTCGAACCAGGGGTGGGCTCCGGAGCTACAACGCGTTCATTTCAGCATGGGGGATCCCCCCACTTCCTGAGATTGAAGGATTGATGTCTGAACACAAAAATCCAAGTGGGGTAGAGACCCCCAATTGGACAAGAAACCCAAATTTGCACTCTATGAGGTTAAAACACTTAATGGGACTAAACAATATATCCCAGGCTAATAGCCAAAGTGCTACACGACACAAAACAAAGAAGGATTTATTGCATACATATGGGAACAATATCAGGGAGTGTGGGGTATGAATAAGGGTGTGTTTAAAAATGTGGTAGATGGTGACCAGAATAGAGAATGTTCTCTCTCACATACCAGGTATAATTCACATATAGGGAAAGCCACTGCCAAAAGCTTTTAGGACATATTCCATCAGGGGGTACCTGGTAGTGGGCAATGTGGAGTGCTCAGCCAAGGTCCTGACACAGTGGGTGATAGAGGATTCTACCAACAACAAGAGATACCCGACACAAAGTAACGCTTCAGGTGTAAGGTAATGTATCTCTGGTTACTCAAAAGCACTTGAAAAAATGTAACATCTGCGGAATAATGTAACATGCATCAGTGGGTGTAGTGTATCATAACACTAGTATAGAGCAGAGGATTGGTATTTCAGCGCATATATACCTGTATACCCATTATCCCCTGAATAAAGTTGTTTCCCATTAATCAGACCGCAGACATAGTAATTCAAACTGTGCATACATAGGTCATGTCGGACAATGGCATAAGGCATGAAAAGCGGGTAACTAGAGATCAATATCAGATACTACCCGATCCGCCGAGTTGGTGCTAGTTTCCACGGTACACCGGAGCTCCTAGCATTGCTGGTCGCCACTACCGACGTCAGAAGAATGACGTCATGTAAAACCGACGGGCCGTTTCGCGTAGGAAGATACGCTTCGTCAGGGCAGGAGTGGTAGGAAACCTACTCCACGGGATCCTTATATACCCATTTCCATAATGAGAAACAGACAGGTCCCTGATAGTTAACTCTTTGTGAGCTCCCTATTGAGGGAGTCTCTATTCCATGCGATCCTCACGAAGAGGTAACAATATGGTAACATGTTTTGCTGTTTAGCTGCACTATTGAGGAATTGCAGATAGCTGTCAATTCAAAAGCGGAATGAATATTGTGGGAAAGACTTAACAGGACACCCCCAGATAACACTATCACTAGTATATCTGGCATACCGGAATAATAGCCTAAGTATGGAGATGTGATGTCAGTAGTACTTGTATCACTATCATACTGTCGCTTGTATTGCAAAGAGTACCAAAATAAAGGCTAAATAACCTAGATGTGGTATTCCTGTGTGATGGTGTATAAATGTGTGACAAAATCAGAGGTTGAAAAACACAAACTAGCCTTACGCTGAGAGGCTAGAAATACAAGGAGTCACCGGGGATCGAACAAGGGGAGGGGAAATGGTAGGAAAAGGGGATCATGGTGTGACTAGCTGATGAACCACCCCTGGTAGGTGATATTATACCTGAAAATGTGTGGATCCTTAGATCCCATATGGATCGTAGAGCCCGGCTACCAGGCAGTGTTGCCGTTAGTGCATAGTGTAGGAATGTGCACCCTTACATGGAACCACCTCTAAGAGTCAAAATGGTACCGCTAGAGTATATGACTCCATTAAAAAATATATCCCTGGATCCCACATGTAAGGTAGTTCATATTCAGATGAAAAAGAGACATCAGTTGATAAAACAGCTAATATCTATGCCTCATGATATTGTAGACGTGGGGGTTCATAAGAATGGAGTGTATATGAACCCCTCATTGAGGCCCACTGGATATAATGTCTGCAAGGTGTATATCCACCTACATTCCACCTGCATTAAACGTCGGTCCCAGTCTCCCTTTCTTTGGCCCCATCTCACGTGTTCGATGCCACAAAAGGTTACGGATGTCAAATCACCATCATGGGCTTCGTTAACATGTTTTGCCACTGGTAGGTCTTTGTGAGTTCTAATATGTGTTCAAGAACCTGTGTCTTCAGTTGTCTGTGGGTTTTGCCCACATATTTTTTCCCGCATTTACATATAATCAAATAAATTACCCCTGTTGTCAGACAGTTTATGTAATCTGTGATGTAATATATGTCTTTGACTTAGGGCCCAAAAAGGTCTTGGTTTTGGGCATATAGGTGCAGGCCTTCACCTACCGCATGGAAAGGAGCCAATAGGTTTAGCATCACCTAGCCAGGTTCTCGGTTGGTCCCCTCTATAATGACTGTGTACAAGGGTGTCATGGAGATTGTGTGCTCTCCTACATGTCATGGTGGGATTCTCTTTGAGTACCTGTTTGAGATCCCTGTCCTCCATTAGTACGTGCCAATGCTTGGAAAAAATATTCCTGATACTGTTCCATTGGTTATTGTATGTACCAATGTATCTGATGATGTGTTTATCAGTGTCTCGAATCGGTCTTTGTCCTGTCACTAGCAATTGTTCTCTTGGGACTTTTCTAGCCTTATGGTAGGCTTTTTTAATGCATACCATACTCTCTCTCTCTGGGGTTCCATGTGATATGGGAGATCCTTGAACCACGGAGCTTTAAGGGATAGAGGAAGTACTCGGGGGATTCGTGGTACCAGTGGATGTGGAAGGGGATAAAGCACAGATTGTCTCAACTGTATTTAGAAGATTCATTCCTGTAAGTAGGCATTGTCTACATTGGCATTTATAGTGTGTAAAGGGAAGCTATTAAGACCAGGAGTACTGCGCAGTGGTGCCTTTATATCATTTCCAGGTAGATTGGGATGTTGCAGCAGTGAAGAAAATCTTCCGACATCAACTTCATGATTTGGACTCTCTGGGGGATTCTTAAGAGACTGTTTTGTTTCCTATGGACACAGTGTAATTTTGAGCGCCAGGTATCCTTTTTTTCTTTACCAATCTCATTTTAGTACCTGTGATTTGCTCAAACTCACAAAGAGCAGACAATGGGAATTCACTTCAAGGGCTGTGTCTTGTATTTGCCCCTATAAACCCAGTTTCCTAAAAGCATCAGTCCAAGCTGCCTTTTCACCACCCCCTTTAATATGTGCATCAATACAATCCACACAATGAGTAATTAGCTAAGTTGCCGACCGATCAGCGAAGATTCAGCTTGGGGGTTCACTGAATGGCTGTCAGTGCAGCAGAAGAGGACCAAAGATGCAAAGTTCTGTGTGGAAGATCATGTGACCAGGCAGTCACTAGATGCGATTGGTGCACTGTTAGAAAGAAGGCAGGGCTCAAAAAAGTGGTGTGCCAGAGCCTGTTTAAGAAGAGGAAGGAGATGTGACTTTGTAAATGGTTGCTATAGAAACAAAAAATGCTCGTTACATAATACATTCAAAATGTCATAGTATTTTTTTTTTTTTTTTAAATACTGCAAGTATTTTCTCATAGTACAGAACTGATTATTTTTTTAAAACGCACATGTAGGATATTGCTTGGACTGCAGCTTTAAAATAGTGTAAAACATACATACAACTGACATCACAATTCAGGAACTCTGTTAATACCCCTAATAGACCATGTTTGGTCTCAGTCCTGAACAGATTTCCTCCAAACTTTAGCACAGGTAAATTGTGTAACACACAAGCGAACATATAGGTTTCATAGTAAATGAGAGAAAACGTTGTGTTATATTTCAAGCATGATTTTAGTGTTCAAATGAATATACGTTCTGTAGCGATACAAATAGAACTTGTTCAGAGGAATGATCCCCTTTGCTGCTTGCTACTGTATACAGTATAAAGGCTGTCTGAACATCAGAGAAGACCTCAACAGTTGGCAGGTACAGAAACATGGTTAATGCCCCTCGTTTCTCTTCTGCCACCTCTGCTGTTCTCGTACCACCACTCCACGCGCTTGTATGCCATCACATGAGCAGGTTACGTGTTGGTCATCAGCAAGGATAGAGGGCACAGTGGGTGAGCAGTCAGGTATATCTGGAGAGATACAAGGCCCAGATGCACAAAAGTGTGCGAGGCTTTAGCACGCCTCAGCTTCTATTCATATGACTGGCAGTAATGGCGTGCTAAAACTTAGCACCGTTGGACCTGTGCCTAAGTATTCTTTATAATGGCTGGTTAATACCTCCACTGCCAAGGAGATGTGCAATGCATGAATAACAGACACCTCTGACAGCGGAAAACGTACAGTATTTTGTAACGTTCATTATAGTGATCCTTCCCTTTTTATTATTTTATAGCATCCCAAGACCTCTAATTGTATATATTTTGTTTCCGCCTATGTTACCATTATGACTGGCTATACCGGTTACTTTGCTGGCATTGTAGTGCTGTGTAGGCCCTGCGGCAGCAAATACTTATGTAGCACACTTTTCCCCCACACCCTGGGTGATATGGCAGCTGCTGTGTATGTGGTGCGTTACCTGTGGCTCACAGGAGGCCTGAACCTCTGCTGCTGGGAGCCTGGATGTATCTGAGCCTTCTGATGCCAGCGCCTCCACCTGTGCGGGATCCTAACAGTGTTGGATAACCCCGTCACAGGACAATATAAGAAATACACACACTGATATCATTATTATTATGCATGCAGTAAACTGTTAATACAGAACCACTCAGGCCTCGCAGGGCCGTACCCGCACACCGTGCCCCCACCCCCGTGGGGTTTACCCCAAGGTACTGAGGTGCCCCATGGCACCCAACCACCCTGGAGTCCACAGAGTCAACCCACCCAAAGTGTGTGACAGCGCTGCCCACACCAGTGTGTACTGTTGTTATACCTTCCAGGCGCTCCAGCAACTCTTATCACCAACTGAAGAGAAGGGGTCCGCGGATCCAGCGACGTTGTCCACGATGGCGTCCGCCTCCCCGTGGGATGAATTCCGGTTTGGATAATATCACCATGAAGGTCGTCTCTGTGCCTTGCGGTGGTTGTCTGGTCCCAGACCTCAGGCCGCAACTTCTGTGCAGCATCCTTCTGTGTCCCTGCCACTCTGAATGCTAAATGGGCAGTGTCCCTGTCTAAGGGCCTGTACCTGTAGCAGCCACAAACTGAACTGGGGAGTAGGGACCTAACAGGGGGTCTCTGGCCTGGTGCAGGTGCTTACTGACACCCTGCGCCTACACCCTTACCCTCTAATGTCCCAGCTCCGACTGGCGTGGCTCTCTCAACACGCCAAATGTAACAACTTACTGAGCAGGTAATCCTGCAGCCCTATTGGCTGCTCTGGGCCATCTGATCTCCAGCCCCTGTGCTTGATGGGGCTTGTAGTCCCTGTGGGGCCCCCTGCTGCAATGGCCGCCGCTCTTGCACCATCACTGTACTGTGCGGCATTTGAAATATGGCGCCGCCCTTCCCGGTGTCCCACCGGAGGAGCGCCGGCGACCGGTCACCGTCCCAACCACCCGCACTCACAGGAGTGCGCATAGCCCGCCGCCTTGCTCCTGCAGCCTCCCGAACACGCCGCACTCTCCCCAGTTGCAGCGGGGGTAAGCGGAGCCAACGGGGAAATCCAAGGGGGAACCTGGCCACACATAACACGGGGAGTCTGATCTCATTTTCCTGCATTTTCTGTCTCCAAAACGCTTGCATTTTTACCCAGAATTGGCTTCCTTCCCAACAGGCAATACATTACTATTGTTTTTACAAACATCCGCTACA
Organism: Ascaphus truei; assembly: GCF_040206685.1. Lineage (NCBI taxonomy): Eukaryota > Metazoa > Chordata > Amphibia > Anura > Ascaphidae > Ascaphus > Ascaphus truei. Next base: position 127,087 of record NW_027456735.1, on the reverse strand, counting down.
GGGGCAGTTCCATGTAGAAGGTAAAACTAAAATGTGTAGCACCCTTTCACCCCCCTTTAAGGGAGATTTGTATGCTATGTACGTAATGGTGCTAACCTGCAGGCTCACAGAAGGCCTGGGCCTCCGCTCATAGGGAGCTTGACGGTGCAGCGCCTCCATCCGTGGGGATCCCAGCATAGGCGGGATGGCACGTCACGGGAACATATACAGCATATACCATAAATAACCACTCACAATAACACTTTACCAGCAGGGTCCTAGCAAATACACATGCATAACACTGCACAGCAACAACACTACACAGCACCAACAAAACAAGGTATCAGCCCCTTTCCTCCTATCCCCAGGAGCAAGCTATAACCCCTCATGGTCTTGGAACACAATGTCCCTTGGGCACCTAAGTCCGCAAGATGTCCGTCAAGACAGTACCAAGTGTGAGTGTGAGGGCAGCGCTACCCTCCCTTGTGTATTGGTGATGCACGTGGGTACTTTCCTGGGTACTCGTGTACACCAGGGAATTACTCTAAGGAGAGAAGCAGCATCAGTGATCCCACAATGCAGGGCCACCCAACAATCCCCTCTCTCCTTCCAGGCAACAGCGCAGTCATTCCTCCAGGCCTGGGCAATCCTCCGCAGCGTGTCGTTCTGCTCCGGTGCTTCTTCACTGGGCAAGCAAGTCCTGGACTACTGGCCAGCCCTACAATACTCCTCTTTGGGGTACAGGGACTAACTGGAGCCTGGGTGTGTGTCCCTGTCCAAGCCCAAGGTAGCCTGACTGGCTCCCTGGGCAGTCCTTCTCCTTCCGCAGCGCGGGCAGCTCTGACATGCAGCCTCCAGTCACCAGAGTATATCCTGTTTCTCTGTTTCAGTCTTTGACAATCGCAAAATGGCCCCCGCATAATCAAGTCAATGTTCTATCCTCCCAATCTTGCCGATGCACCTCCGCAGAACCTGTCAGCGGAGCTGGACAACTCGCCCAAAAGGTGACGAGAAATACCCTGCTACATATGTAAGCAAATTAATCAATTTTGTTGAGAGGTTTAATTTGCCCTTAACCATTTTGCTGCCAGAGAGGCCTGGAATGCATCGCTCTGCAGGCTCTTGTGACAGTAAGCCCTCGTCCATTGTAAGAGCGACGGTGCGAACACGCCGAAAACACAATGCACATGCTCCAACGGTTTTCAGACTAGCACCTGGAAACCGAAACAAATTAACATCCCAGTGGGGAGACTCATGCTGGCCCATGTGAGAGGAGTTTAACCCTAACACTGCCTGCTCCTTACCAGGACTTATGTTAGGGCCAGGAATACATAGCCAGGGACACTGGGCTACACGGGGTTAACCAACAAACAGTGAGCTGCCCTGCTCCAGCAGGGAGGGGTTTCACTTTATTTTCATTTAGTGTGTCCTTTTTGAATTAAATGTGACAAGTTACTCAACAATTACAGAGGAAGCAAAATAACAGTTTTACAACCATCTTTCCCTGATTTATGCCCAAATGACAGCTAAAGGTGAGGGAGTGATGTATCGCAGGTGCCCAGATGAGTTACGGTGAGTGAGGCTCTGTAAACTTCAAAGACCTCACTGAGACCAGAGACCATGGGGTCGCCACAAGGTTATTACGTCCCTGATCATAAGATGGCTAACAGAAATTAGAATCATTTATGTTTTGTACAACTCTTCGTTGTGTGTGTGTGTGGGGAGGGTGTGGCGTGTGTGTGTGTGTGTGGGGAGAGTGTGGCGTGTGTGTGTGTGGGTGGGGAGGGTGTGGCGTGTGTGTGTGTGGGTGGGGAGGGTGTGGCGTGTGTGTGTGTGGGTGGGGAGGGTGTGGCGTGTGTGTGTGTGGGTGGGGAGGGTGTGGCGTGTGTGTGTGGGTGGGGAGGGTGTGGCGTGTGTGTGTGGGTGGGGAGGGTGTGGCGTGTGTATGTGGGTGGGGAGGGTGTGGCGTGTGTGTGTGTGTGGGGAGGGTGTGGCGTGTGTGTGTGGGTGGGGAGGGTATGGCGTGTGTGTGTGGGTGGGGAGGGTGTGGCGTGTGTGTGTGGGTGGGGAGGGTGTGGCGTGTGTGTGGGTGGGGAGGGTGTGGCGTGTGTGTGGGTGGGGCGTGGATATGAAACACACTAGATGGCGCTCGATATCTAAACACAGTGCAATACTATACTACACTACTCCTGACGAAGCCGTCTGCTAGAACGGCGAAACGCGTTGAGCGTGACCTACTAATCAAGAGGGAGAGAGTGCCTGGGATCCCGTAGCTGTTTTCCTACCGGCGGCGCAACCGGAAGTGACGTGACGGCCCCAAGACCGGAAGTGACGAGACGGCTCCAGGCTGTAGTGTACCGTGGCGGTTTGCTGACACAGAGACGCTGTGATGTGGTCTTGAGATCACCACCGTCAATGCTGTTTTCCCATTGGGATCCTGTAAGCCTCCACTTTTATCATTTTGGATAAACTGTGTTTTTACTGGATACTGCACGTGTGCATCTCTTTTCTTAAGATTATCTCCTCCGTATTGTTCCTGCTGTGATACCCTATATTAGGCATTGGCCTTAGTCTGTGGTGTCCGGTTGGGAGCTCCTTCTAACATATTATGCTATAGGTTGCACTATGTTTGTCTTTTTTTCTTTTTAAAGGTATCAACGCTCCCCTGGTTTTTCTTACCTGGGTGGGGCGTGGGTCACATCTTCCCCATCATGACCTCCTTGGTGGGATCCACTACAAGTCACTGGTAATGCATAGGTTTTCTGTTTTACTCCTTAGTTAGAACAAACTTGGGGCGGTCGGTATGTAGTTAACCCCTTACACACATTGGTGAGTAATTAACACTGAATTACTAATTCACTAACCTGCGATACCTGGTAATATCGTGCCACTGCTAAAATATCACATACCCCAGCCTTGGCGTTGAAACTATCTTGCCTATGTATATAAATGGTCACTAAATACACAGGCAAAATAAGACTAGCTACCTACAATAGGTGATAAAAATAGATAATATTAACATTTTAGAACATATTAAATATATTAACCCCTTAGTGGCCAGCAAATTATGGTCAACCCAAGGCATAGTAAGGAGTTAATATATGCACATATGGATGTCATGCTTTTTGTGCTTTATTTGTAGGGTGTTTATGTTGTATGTAACCCCTTTGGTGCCTGGGGGTATTATTTTGCAATGCATTGGTGGCCTCAGGCATCCAAGGGGCAAATAACTTTCTGCTGTAAGGTTTTGTAAGAAATCATGTCACATGACATAACCCATTGGTAGAAAAGTGTGACGTCCCATCCACACACAAATTATCGTTAAATAGCGTTTACGATGTAAATAACGCAACTTTGTGTATGCAAATGAGATGAATATTGCTACTCGCAAATAAATCATTCTTAGTGACTACGGTAGTGGCTCAAAAAAAAAAAAAATATCCCCACAATCCTAATCTTTAATAAACACCAAATTTCTATCTATATTTACATTTAGTGACGCTACACCATTTTGTCCAAGTTCCAAACGGGGCGTCTGTATCTCTACAAATATGACAACATACAAAATAACCTTCATCCATGTTTGCATGAGAGACGCCGAATGATAACATCTGTCAGACAATATATCCGGGAAAGATTTACAATGTTTCCAATTGACAACAACCCCCATTTAAAGTCAAGGTGCAGAGCTTAGTGATAATGTAAATGTCTTCGGTTATGCATAGCAAAGTAGTGCAAGCCTCAACAGTACCAGTGCAATCCGTCTCAGCACACGTGCATCACGCTACTGTGCAGAATAAGCTCTTCCTTCAACCTTGGATCACTTAGTGTAGCCCGAAGGGTCATTTAAATATTGTAGGACAATCTCAGAGCTAAAAAGCTACTTAACAGCTTTGCATTTTCCTTCTTAAAACACACTTGATGTTTCTTTCATTAATCATCTCGCTGCGCTTGCATCCTAAACCGTTGTATATGTTATGCTGGAAGATCCGGTCATAACAAGATGGGTGCAAAATGAAACAAATTAACCGTTGTAAAGGTCATAACCTGAAACCCTTTGCGTTTCACAGGCCTTCAAAAGGGCAACGGCTTTAATCCTGCCTATTGGAAACGTTTTGATAAAGGAGAACGTCTGAGCCTCAGGATGTGTTCTGTATCAGGGTATAACCTTTTGGTAACGGTTTCTCAAACTAAAGATGCTGCTAGACCAGGGGTGGGCAACGCCAGTCCTCAAGGGCCACCAACAGGTCAGATTTTCAGGATATCCCAGCTTCAGCACAGGTGGGAGTTCAGTCTTCGACAGCCATCTGTGCTGAAGCAGGGATATCCTGAAAGCCTGACATGTTGATAGCCCTTTAGGCCTGAAGTTGGCCACCCCTGTGCTAGGGACAGGAGATGTGCTTATGAGAGCCCGGGCTGAAATCTTTGGGCTTTTCCCAACAGCCTTAAGTGCTTCACCTCTTCCCTCAGCCGGAGCTGAAACACATTATCTTCTGCTGCCAAGATACTTACTGCTAAAAGGTAAGTGCGCGTTGCTTTCCCTTCCAGAAGAAACAAAATGGTTGATTAAATCTCCAAAATCACCCTGTCCAATAGGAAGTGGTGACTTTCTAATCGCCCATGTGACACGTGGGATTTAAATACCAGAAAGCCTGGTGACATCTTCACCAGTAAAATGTCTCGGTAACCGAAGGGTCCCCGGGAACTGAAATGAGTTCTGTTTAGCTCTGGGACCCCTTGCTTCCCATCCTGCGAATCAAAAATAGAGGGTGTGCTGGGGGGGGGGGGGGGGGGGGGGGAGAGTACTACTAAGGCCTTGTTCAGGGTGCAGGCTTCGAAGGGAGGGCATGCTGACATGCGAGCTGCCGTGGGACACAATGTATTCAAATTGAATACGGGTTGTCAGGGTAGCAGCTGCCCTGTCTCCGAAGCCCGGAGTTGACGCTGGCTACAGTTTCACTAAACAAAAAATTAGTTTTTTGAAGCTGCAGCAGCGTCACTGGGACCTAGGCAGCCAATGAACTCATTCTTGAGAATGATTTCAAGTCTGCAACTTGGATCCCTAACCTCACGTCTGTAGCCCCGCCCCCTCCTCAACTCCTGAACTCCTGAAAAAGTCTGCTGGGAGGATGAACACACATCGCCCAGCAGACTGCCGCCCTCCCTCCCGAACGCCCTCCCTCCAACTCCTGCCTCTGGCACCCTGAACGAGGCCTAATGCACTACTGTGTATAGCTTCATTATCATCAACTATAACCACACGGAAAATAACTGGGGGGAAATCATTGGACAACTGAACCACTAGAAAGAAAAATGTCTTACAAAATGCAGCCTGACTGCGTAATATTCCTGCTTTTGGGTTACATGTTTGATAAGGTTGAAAAAATGTTTCAAGGTTTAGAAGATGCAGTACCACCTACTCTATATTACTACTTTTGTTCTACCTTATGATGGCGGAAACCAGGGCTATGATCAATGAGACCAGGGCTATGATCAAGGAGACCAGGGCTATGATCAAGGAGACCAGGGCTATGATCAAGGAGACCAGGGCTATGATCAAGGAGACCAGGGCTATGATCAAGGAGACCAGGGCTATGGTCAAGGAGACCAGGGCTATGGTCAAGGAGACCAGGGCTATGGTCAAGGAGACCAGGGCTATGGTCAAGGAGACCAGGGCTATGGTCAAGGAGACCAGGGCTATGGTCAAGGAGACCAGGGCTATGGTCAAGGAGACCAGGGCTATGGTCAAGGAGACCAGGGCTATCGTCAAGGAGACCAGGGCTATCGTCAAGGAGACCAGGGCTATCGTCAAGGAGACCAGGGCTATCGTCAAGGAGACCAGGGCTATCGTCAAGGAGACCAGGGCTATCGTCAAGGAGACCAGGGCTATCATCAAGGAGACCAGGGCTATCATCAAGGAGACCAGGGCTATCATCAAGGAGACCAGGGCTATCATCAAGGAGACCAGGGCTATCATCAAGGAGACCAGGGCTAGCACTGATAAACCTACCGTACTTTTGCAAGATGTTGGACTCTTGAGTTCCCTACGTGTGCTTCAGCTTTTTCCTCCCAATGGGAAGCAGAGGTGGAAGGGAGAGGCATGCGTTTTATACTCCGGCCAACCAGAAGTAGCTCACCTCTCCGCAGGCATATTGGATTTTATATACGATTGGGGAACTATTTATTTCATTGTGATTTCTAAAGCATAGCTCGTTATGGAAAATATGAATATGGACTCCTGCCATTAAGGCGACATAAAACTGCACTTTTAAATTAACACGTGATAAAAAAAATCTAACATAAGCACATATAGATCACGATGCCTTTTTTTTTACATGGGATCCTTCATTATACAAAAAAAATGCACCAATGGGGAGAGTTAATGGAATTGCCCAAATCAGCAGCTTTTTTAGTCAGGAAGTGCTGCAATTCAAGGTGTTTATGGACCATCCGGCACTAAAGGGGTTAATAAGTACAGCCGCATTGCAACCTTATCTGCAAAGTGTTGCAGGAAACTCTGCCAGCAATTAATATGAAGCCAACAAAGGATGGCTGGACAGATCACGTTCACTCTATATAATTTACCACTATGCAGTTCTCTCAGCTAATAACTAGATCAGTGTTTTTCCAACAGGGTTCCCCGGGCATCCCTAAAGGGGTTCTTGGAAATGTTCAATTCATTTGAAAATCGTACCCCAAATACAGACGAATTTACAATGCATCTGATCTCAGACACGCTACAAGAGAGGGTTGGGGTTCCTTACAATGCATCTGAGCTCAGACGCGCTATTAGAGAGGGTTGGGGTTCCTTACAATGCATCTGATCTCAGGCGCGTTATTAGAGAGGGTTGGGGTTCCTTACAATGAATCGTATCTCAGACGTGCTATTAGAGAGGGCTGGGGTGTCTCAGAGTTTCACAACATAATTATAGGCTTCAATAACAAACAAAAAAAAACAAAGTTAAAAAACACTGCACTAGATGCTTCTATTACATGTACATGATACTTTCTGACAAAACCTCACAGTCATCCAGAGGGAAAGCAGGTGTTATCTCTTGTTTCTATTTTGTGATACCAAAACCCATTTCCCATCCCATTCTAACAAGTAGAAGCGATTCAGAATAAGAAGCCGAGTTCTCCCCAGAGCCAGCTTAAGTTCCTAAAACAACTTCATGCAGGTGCTGTGCATTTCCTGACCAGCGCAATTAACTGCAGTTTTTACTTCCACATCTCGTTAATTATTTTGCCTTTTTAATAAACCAGTGAGATTTCTGGGCCAACACTCAACTTCAACACAAGCATGTGTTTGCTTATTATTCAAAAGCAGGGGTGCGTACTGAGATTTTAACTCTGCCAAGGTAACATGAGCATGCTGCAATGCATAGCTGTTCTGAGTATCACTACACATTTGCCAACACCAAGAGTAGAGCCTTGTTAGTCCCATGCAGCAGACAAAAAAAGTACATGAATATAATAAGCCACAGTGTAATTGGGTTCCTAAAAAATATAAAATAAACTTTTTGCTTTATTGTTTTCAGTTAAAAATGCATGTTTATATTTTATTTTACCTTAAAAATCCAAGTATTGTCCTCCACTTATTTTTGGAGGGCTAATGATGGCATCATAATGACTTTACACAAACAGAGAGAGAGAGAGAAAACGTGTGATTTATCCCTTCTCCTGTACATATAGGAGAAGATCACACAATAAGTCATGCAGAAAATTGTTAAAAAATAAAAACAAAAAAAAAACACTTCAAAGCATTTTATTACAATGGAAACATTAGGGGGGCGATGTGTCAATGTGAAGAAACCCGCTTGCTCTGGCTTTTAAACGTTAGAAAGCGTTTCCTACATGTGATGCAAATTATTATAAGTGATGTGCAACATTTTTGCTGAAGTTTAAGAACCCATCGGAATTCGTTTTTTGGGGTGAAAGGGTTGGGGGAAGGGGTTTTGAAACTTTCACAAGCATTTTCTGGCATCTTAAAATTCAATGTGCAAGGTCACGTGGCCCTTTATGTATAATACACTGTCTTTGAAGACATGTCTAATGATGAATTATTAGGCAGAAAAGTTTAAACCACTTCAGACTTCATGCTTTATTTTATGATACATGCCAAAATCCCCACAGCCTCTTCGGCATATAGCAAGGGTGGACAACTCCAGCCCATTCTTTTTTCCCCTAAAAGAGTATTCAGTGCAGCTTTGATCAATGTGTCTCAGCGCACATGGCATCCGGATATGGCTTCAATCCTTTGTAAAAAAAAAAATTGGGAAAAAAATAAATAAAAAATCACCAGCTTGGATAGCCGCTTTAAACCAAAGCAGTCTACAGTCAACCCCTTTGTCTGCCAGAAACCAGCAGTGGCCTGCATGCTAAGGGGTTAATCATATCTGTATTTATTTTTATCATGCTGGAATCTATACATTTTTGCTATTTATTTCGTTTCTGCTGACCTATAAAATAGGACCTCTTCAAATACTTATTTTAAGAATTTAATTAATTTTTTTTATTTGTTTTTTTAGAATAACTTTGAAAAGAAAAAGCAAATATGAATATTTTTTTAGAAGTGATTACATATTTGCCCCCAATTTTTTGGGGGCGGGTACGAATTAAGATTTGACCACATCCTGACACAGGGACCAGAATCACATGGCGCTTTTACAGATATGGGATGGACTGATTTAGCAGCCTGATATATACCTATCTGCTGTCCCAAAATGCACAGTGCAACCTCATCCAGCTCTACAACTTTCAGCTATTTATAAACGTTGCCAGAATAAAAAAGCCCAGCCTGTGTGCCACATTTAGTAAAGAGTCACTGGAAGGAAAGGCTTTCCAGCTCAGCACAGTTACATCACCACATGACAGCAGATAATAATACCACATGTGAGCACATACACATGCCCAGGCTTTCCCCATTCTCTCTCATCATACAATGCCACATGACAATCACACCCCACTCCTGCATGCGGGCTGCAGCTCAGCTCCAGCGCAGTGCCTCCTGTTCTGTCCCCGATGTCATGTCTTTATACAGACATGGACTTGCACGTTATGGCTTTGGCACCCCCCTGGGGTGAGACGGTTAGTACAGTAAAAAATCAATCCACGCCGGGGCAATAAGGAAACTTGAGGCAGATTTTTACTGGGGGAGAAGTGAGACCTACGTGATTAACCCTTTCACGGCCAATGCATTGCAAAGCAATAGAAAGGCAGGGCGGTTCATTAACCCTTCTAAGCTGCAGGGCTCTTTGGCTGCTGGAGGACAGACACCTTTGGGATGGACTGCATGAAAATGACCATCCTACCAGTGCCGGGGGGGGGGGGGGGGGGTTGGGACAGGGACATGATGGTACCGATTAACCTCGTCACTGCTAGTGGTCCAACCAGTAATATTTAACCTCTGTATTGTTTGGGATCACCTGAGCTACATTTAACCCTGCCACTGCCAGGGTGGGGGACACACGAGCAAATAGTGACACCTTGATTGAATGATTCACATGTAACCACTTTGCATGAGAAATACTTCACCCCGCTGGAACAGGCTTAGGAAATGCCTGGGCAATCTGTAACCCCTTCACCAGAGAGAACTTCAGCCATTCTTAACCCGTGCACTACTGAGGATACAGCCGCCCACAATAACCAAGTGGATAAAGCAATGCCAGGCTCCAATTCTAATCCCATGTGGGTCTTGTCACCAACTCTCACTACATGGTCTCATTAACCCTTTGTTCCCTGCCACACAACCCAGTTTAGCAGTGACCACAGTGACTCCCCAAACCCCAAGAGAAGATGTTCACCTGCACCAGCTGAGGGCGATCGCTCAGGACTCACAAGGAGGTGATGGAAAGTCTCATGTGTGGGACGCAGCTAATGTTCCCGGGCAGCTCCAGCTTCTCTCCCGGGCAGCTCCAGCTACTCTCCCGGGCAGCTCCTGCAGTCATTGGAAGAGGGAATGGAAAGCCAGCCCGGCCCTGCATCCCCTCCCATGTATTTACAGATCACACAGGGGCAGGGCTAACATCCCCTCTCCTGTATATAGAGATCACACAGGGGCAGGGCTAACATCCCCTCTCCTGTATATAGAGATCACACAGGGGCAGGGCTAACATCCCCTCTCCTGTATATAGAGATCACACAGGGGCAGGGCTAACATCCCCTCTCCTGTATATAGAGATCACACAGGGGCAGGGCTAACATCCCCTCTCCTGTATATAGAGATCACACAGGGGCAGGGCTAACATCCCCTCCCCTGTATATACAGATCACACAGGGGCAGGGCTAACGTCCCCTCTCCTGTATATACAGAACACATAGGGGCAGGGCTAACATCCCCTCTCCTGTATATACAGATCACACAGGGGCAGGGCTAACATCCCCTCCCCTGTATATAGAGATCACACAGGGGCAGGGCTAACATCCCTGACCCTCCCACACTTACTGAAAGAAGGTGTTCGCAGGCACTCTGTGCTGGGACTCTCACTGTCATGTATATCTGTATTTATATCGCGCTGACAGCTATAGTACAGGTCATTTTGATACAATGTGTGCAGCAAAGTCAGGCAATAGGAAAATAAATGGCTGCCCAGAGAGCTTACAATCTAAGTGGTGAATTGGGAGACTTACAGAGACAGAGGGAATACGTGCAGTAGATTGCAGTGCTTGGCAGGAGCGACTGTGGGTGTGGGACAGGAGCCATGAGTGGACGCTATTGGGATGCTTAATTTAAGAGGTGAATTTTATTTTAAGGTTGGTCTGCATTAAATTGATGGGTTAACACCATTATCAGGGAGGAGGATGCAGGGAGTGTATATAGCAGAGTTCCCCCCTGTGTCCCGTTTACATCCGCTACAGCGGGGAGAGGTTGCTGAGTTCCGCGGGTGGTGCGGGTGCCGCCGGAGACCGAGGCGGACCTGCTGTCTGGCAGAGGAGGCGATCGCGTCGCCGGTGGCCCCTTTGCAGGGAACCACCATGTTTGATTGCGTGTGCGCGGTAAGCTTTGCGCATGCGCAGAGAGGCTCCAAGTGTGGTGACCAGTAGAGAAGCGCACGCATGCGCAGAAGATAGTACCAGCGGGGACTACAGCCCCCCGAAGGCATAGGGGCTGTTAGTCAGGTGGCTAGGCTTAGCCAATTGTAAGGCTCGGATTTTCCTGCTCTTAGGATTGATACAATTCACGCGCTGGAGACCACGCCAGTCGGAAGATGGACGGAAGATGGACGTCTGAGGAGCAAGTAGTGTCCAGGGAGCAGTGCTCCCCTGGACTAGGCCAGAGCTTCCGCCTTAGGCCCCAGATAGGCCCGACTCACTGTAGCTTGTGGCTGCTATAGGGAAAGCCCATAGTCAGGGACCTTTCCCCAGTAGCTGCATATAGTCAGGTACAGCACCGATGATACGCCACACGGTGACTGCGACCTGTGGTCTGGGACCAGATCAGCTACGCGGTAAAGATGGTAAGGTGATATTATCCACGCCGGAATTTACCCAGTGCGGAGGTGGACGCCATCGCGGACTACAACGTTGGATCAGACGGATTCTCTTTGTTATTCTGCAGTACCACTCCACGGGATAGCGCTATCTCCAACACTTTGGGTGGGCTTTGACATTGGGAAAGGGACATCAGGGAATTGGTGCCTGGCACCCAATGTACTCTGGGGCTCACTGTTGGCATCAGGTTGAGGTCTATTTTACTGTGTGGTATAGGGTACCAATATCATTGTGTTCAGTAAAGGTTGTTAGCATATATTTGTGTGCGTGTATCATTAGTATTGTTCCTGTAAGGGTCCATCCCTCCAAGTAGAGATCCCTTGCAGGTGGAGGCGCTGTGACCATAAGAATCAGGTACACCCCAGGCTCCCAGCGGCGGAGGTTCCGAGCTTCTGTGAGCCACAGGTAACGCACCACACACACGGTAGTCGCCATATCTTCCACAGGGTGGGGGAAAGTGCGCAACATGTGTATATGGCTGGGTCCAGGTTAGGACAGATATCCCCAGCAGCAAGAGGAAGAGGATATGTGAGGGTGCTTTTTATTGAGGGGTGTAGGAGTTATATAACAAATAAGTTAAACAGCTTGTCATGTTCATACTTTATCCCTAAATAAGGGGTTTATACAACCCAATGTAATGGGAGGTAATTTGATCCCCTTTATTTTCCTGCCACGATATCCCTGGTAATAACTCACTGATCAGGGGTGGAAGTGACTAAAAGTAGATGTACCTTTTGGTTTATTTTTATTTTTTACTTCGGTTTGAAGCAGGGGGTCTCCAGAAATGAACCGTGTTGACTTGCGCCGGTAGCATCTCTGGCTGAGTACAAATATTTCAATTTAAAGGTTCCGCAGCCCAATAGGAAACCGCACCGCCCACCCTAGCAGCTTCCTATTGGCCAGCGTGCCGTAGAACGTTTAAGCCTGCATGAGATCCCGGCATCACCTTTAGATGTATGTATCTTGGAGAGCAGGAGGCTCCTGGAGCTGACATTTACACGGTTCAGCGCCTCCTCCCACCCCCCACTCATAGGGGGGATTTATTAATTTTTTTTATACAACTTTTTTAAACATTGTCTTTTATTTTCAATAGTATTACATACATTTTATACAATCAAATGTTGACTAATGTGACATACAGAAATGAAAAGGAATACAATTATAAAGATAATCAGAGTGTTGGAGAGGGGTGGACATGGGTACATCACATAGTTAAGCAATAGATCAATTTGAAAAACATAGGTCTGTCTAATGTCGTAATACAGTTCTGGTTTCTAATCCTTACATACACATTAGTTTGGCGTTAATTCCAGTACAATTCCATTTTGCGCAGTCGGCCTTTAATAGGGTTACCAGGTGACTTCTCCAAAAATACTGGACTCAATGGTGAAAGGTGCATCAGGTCACTATGTCCAGGGAGGAAAATACCGGGCACATACATGTCCAGTATTACAGTACCTCTCATTTTTTTACTGGGCAGAGTGTCCAAATACAGGACAGTCCGGTTCAATACCGGACACCTGGCAACCCTATTCGTTAATCAGGGGGGCATGCCCAGTACAACACAGCACACAACACCACCCGCAACCCAGGCATCCCCAGCTCACAGTTCAAGTGTCGATGAATTCAGTCTGTGGTCATCCATATTACTCAACCACGGCTCCCACACATTTCTGAATTTATAAATAGTGTCATTCAAATATGCTGTGATCTTTTCATAATGTAAGGTCTGCCACATCCTGTTTATTATTTTATTCATACTCAGACGTGGGCCTTTCCTGGAAGCAGCTACAGTGGTGTGAAAAAGAAAGTACACCCTCTATGAATTCTATGGTTTTACATATCAGAACATAATAACAATCATCTGTTCCTTAGCAGGTCTTAAAATTAGGTAAATACAACCTCAGATGAACAACAACACATGACATATTACACCGTGTCATGATTTATTTAACAAAAATAAAGCCAAAATGGAAAAGCCATGTGTGAAAAACTAAGGCTGCGCTTAAAGTGCCGGGGATGCGACGTCGCGGCAAAATAAACGTATTGCCGCCGTCGCGTGCGTTTATAGTAAGTGCAACACGACGGGAGCGACGCTGGCGGCGGGAATTTCTGAAGCCGATCAAATTTGATTTTTTAGAAGCTGTCGCCACATGTGACAGCCTCTGAACCAATCAAAGACCTGGTCGCCCGCGACGTCGCCGGAAAGCAAATTACAACTTTTGCTAGCGGCGATGGGTGACGTCATCCGTCGCGTCGCCGTTGCGTGCACTATAAGCGCGGTGTCACGGGAGACTCCTGTGGCGGGTAGGATCTCGGTGGTCGGAACAGCAGGAGCATAGTAGGGGTCACAAGCAGAGATCAAAGGCAGGCGGCAGATAGCGAAGTCAGGTAATTAGCAGGGGTCCTAGGCAGGCGGCAGGTAGCGAAGTCAGGTAACAAGCAGAGGTCGGCAACGAGGAGACTGGAACAGGACAGGCGAGCAGGGACAGGTCTGGGAGCAGGGACTGAGAACGGGAACAAACAGGGACAAGCCAGATTACCAGCAAGGGCCTTACTGCGAACAGACTCAAATACAGGTACAGGAACAGATCAGGATCAGAGGCATGTGCATAGGAGTCTGACTTGAAACAGAGGCAAGGGAGGAACAGGAATGGGAGGTTTATATAGGCAGGCTGGGAGGTGGCGCACAGGTGCAGAGGTGTCAGGTATCAGAGTCTGGAATGTTCCTTAGTTTAGCAGCAGCAATCCCGGTGGACAAGTATAGGTACTGCAGGCTAGAACAAGACATTGAGAGTGGCAGCAGTCCCGGTGGCCAAGCATGGGTACAGCAGGCTAGAGAATATGACATTACTCCCCCCTCCCAAGAGCGTTCTCCGGACGATCCTCCAGGCTCTTCCCGGAGGCCTTGATGAAAAGTGGACTCAAGGTGACCCACCTCTGGTGGTTTGTCAGCGGGCAGAGGGTACTCCACAGGTACATTGGGTGCTGCAGGGAACCTCCGAATGGGTGCGCTCAACCCAAAAGCAGGGGCAGAGAAATCAGGAACGTGGGCATCAAGGACGGGTGCAGCCTTTCCACATGAGTCAGTGGGGACACAGAGTTCGCTCTCCATGGTCTCCTCTTGCGACTGCCGTTTCGTGGCATCACCGAATGAAAGACCAGCTATTTGAGTTTTCGGCTCTTGAAGCTGCCCTTCTGCACTTTTTTTCCCACTCAAAGCAGTTGTCAGTTCAGCTTCTTTGGAGTTGAGTCGCGACTCCATATCTCCCAGCTGACTTAGAACAAGGCTTAAATGTATTTCGTTTTCTTTATTTCTGACCTGTAGCTGCCGTTACTCCTCCCAGACCTTGTCCAGCTCCAGCTGCAGCTGGGCCTTCTCATGGGCTGTGTGATTCAACACTTTGCAGGCCTCAGCCATCTTGACCTGATAGCGCAGTGTCAGGCCAACCACTTGACGGACGGACACCTCCTCCCTCTCTTTTTTGGCAAGCTGTGTCTTGAGCTCAGTGATCAGCAGCGCTGTGAGATGCTGTGATGTGTGTTCAGCTGTCAGCTTTAGCTCTTCCTTTTTTAGGTATCGTTGCAATTTCCACTCCTCAGTGAGAGATCCCTGGTTAAGTGCATACTGCAATTCTCTTCTCAGACTTTCATCTCTTCACTGAGATCATTTTGAACTCGCTTCCATGCATCCCTCATCACATCTTGGAGCTCTACAAATTCCTTTGCTATGATCTCAGCAGCTTGTCTTTTCCAGGTCTCTTTCTCTTGGGTGTACTGGCTGTTAGGGATGGAGCAGTGTCTCTGCTCCTCTAAGTCTTGCTTCAGTTTCTGGACCGCCTTGTGCTCCCTCTCAAACAGGATTACCTGGGCTCTAAGCTCCTCCTCCAGAGAGGTTCTGGTTATGCTCAGTGTGGCCTTCAGCTCCGCATGCTGCTCTTTGGGGACACACTGGGTACTCAGATACTCTTGCAGCATTTTTACCTTGTAGGCAGTCTGGAAACTTTCTTCCTGCAGAACTCGCTGCTTTTCCTCAGCATTCACCCATTTCTCTTTCGTGTCCTGCAGATGTGTATGCAGTTCTTGCAGCTGACTCTGTAGCATATTTTCTGCTTGTGTGCGCTGCTCCAGGGAGACACGTTCTTCTTGCAGCACTCTCTCAGCATCCTGCAGTGCTGTCTACACGTCTATTTTTTCCCGGGCCAACTGTTTCTTCTCCTCTCCTAATTCATGGAGTTTCTTATCTCCTTCACTGACTTGGACATAGAGATTCTTGCACTCTTGGGTTACAGTTTCAAAACTGATATTTAACCCTTCGAAGATTTCTCTCAATGAACATAGTTCTGTATTGAAGTGGCAACTCTTCTCCTTAGAGGCTTCCAGCTCTGTAGTAAGCCTGTGAACCTCTTTCTGAGATGCTTCCAGTGCTACGTCAACTTGAGCCATGAAAGTCTGGTACTGGGCAGAATCAGCGTAGGCCTTCTACAGCTTACTTGACAAGATCACCCTGTCATTCTCCAACTGATATTTTTCTTTTTCCCAGTCACCCTCTGCTTTTTCCAGTGCTAATTGCATCCTTGACTTTTCTTCAATCAATAGTCTCTTCTCCTCTTCTGATTCATTTATCTCCTTCACTGGCTTGGACAGAGAAGTTCTTACTCATTTGGTTTATAGTTTCAAACCTACTATTTAACTCTTCCGAGGCGTCTCTCATAGAACGTATCTCTGTTTTCAAGTAGCATCTCTCCTCCCGAACGACTTCCATCTCTTTTTTGAAGTAGCAAATCTCCTCCTGGGAGACTTTAAGCTCTGTATTAAGCCTGTCAATTTCCTTCATAGAGATTTCCAGGAATTCGTTACTTTTAGAAGCGAGGCGCTGATCTTCAGCAGCATCAGCATATGCCCTCTCCAGCTCACCTGACATGACATCCAGGTCACTCTCCAACTGGTGCTTTTCTTTTTCCTGGAGAACACACTTAGCAATTGCTGAGGATAGACAGCTCTGTAGTGCAGCCTTGGCTTCTTGCGCTTTATCTAAACGTCCATGAAGACAATCAATCTCTTTTCGTGCAGATTGAAGTGTCTGAGTTAGGGCATCTTTTCCTGGATTAAATACATCGTTCTTTTCTTCCACTATTCTTGGGATAAGTCTGTGAGTTGCCTTAAACTGCAGCATATCTCTTTCATCAAATGCAGACTCTGGGGTTAAAGGTTCATCCTTAATTTCAACTTCCACAGTAATACCTCCCTTCTTTTTCCTCATCTTCCTTGCTTTGAGAAGTTCTGAAGAATCAGTGGTACTGTGTTCACATTTACTGCTCAAGACTGTTTTTTGAGTGGGAGCCATAATTTCAGACATGGGGAAACCACACTTCCCAAGAAACCAGTAAAGAGGAAATGGTGTCTTAAATAGAAATGTGAGTCTGAAAATCTGCAGTGGCCCACCCACAATGCAGAGACAATTCTTGTCCAGGTAATGAAAGTCTGAAAATGGCAAAAACAGGTACTGCAGGGAGGCTTTTTTTTTTTTTTGTAAAAGGGAATTCTTCTCAGGGAGAAAGTGGCACAAAAAACCCTGCAGAAACCTTTGCAGCAACAAAATCTTCAGGATCCCAACTGGGATTTCAAAAAACAAAAAAAAAACAAGTACTTATCTTCCTCCAAGTGGATGGTGTCTGCTGAAGCAGGAAGGCAGAGAATCTGTTCCAGCGAGATCCAGAAGTGGCCTCTGTTTTCTGTCATGGAAGACTCCTGTGGCGGGTAGGATCTCGGTGGCCGGAACAGCAGGAGCGTAGTAGGTGTCACAAGCAGAGATCAAAGGCAGGAGGCAGATAGCGAAGTCAGGTAACAAGCAGGGGTCCGAGGCAGGCGGCAGGTAGCGAAGTCAGGTAACAAGCAGAGGTCGGCAACGAGGAGACTGGAACAGGACAGGCGAGCAGGGACAGGTCTGGGAGCAGGGACTGAGAACGGTAACAAACAAGGACAAGCCAGATTACCAGCAAGGGCCTTACTGCGAACAGACTCAAATACAGGTACAGGAACAGATCAGGATCAGAGGCATGTGCATAGGAGTCTGACTTGAAACAGAGGCAAGGGAGGAACAGGAATGGGAGGTTTATATAGGCAGGCTGGGAGGTGGAGCACAGGTGCAGAGGTGTCAGGTATCAGAGTCTGGAATGTTCCTTAGTTTAGCATCAGCAATCCCGAGGGACAAGTATAGGTACTGCAGGCTAGAACAAGACATTGAGAGTGGCAGCAGTCCCGGTGGCCAAGCATGGGTACAGCAGGCTAGAGAATATGAGACGCGGACTAAGTATATCATATGATTCAATAGCTTGTAGAACCACCTTTAGCAGCAATAACTTGAAGTAATCGTTTTCTGTATGACTTTATCAGTCTCTCACATCGTTATGGTGGAATTTTGGCACACTCTTCTTTACAACGTTGCTTCAGTTCATTGAGGTTTGTGGGCATTTGTTTATGCACAGCTCTCTTAAGGTCCAGCCACAGCATTTCAATCGGGTTGAGGTCTGGACTTTGACTGGGCCATTGCAACACCTTTTGCTGCCTGCAGCCTTTGCTCCTAAGCAGAAATGCTTTTAAGTATAAATCTTTAAAGTAGTGAGGAAGTTTAAAAAAGGAAGTTCAAAAAGAAGTGGAAAAAGTGGACACCATCTACTGCTTCTGATTCCTGCATTTCAACTACGCTGGAAAGGAGTATATCATCCCAGACTGCACATCTCAACACATTACTATTTCTGTGATGCCGCCTTTACTTTTTATATTTGCTGTAACCTCACTTATTTTCAAATTATGCACTTCCTTCCACCAGCCTCATCATGTCTCAAACTCTATTCATATTTCACCATCTCTCCTTACTTCACCACTTCACATGAACTCCTCTCTTACCTGCGCCCTCTGTCACCACACAGCTATACCCCCTTCACTAAAACACACCCCTACAAATCCTCCTCACACATTCTCTTTCTGTCCATGCTTCTCCTCCTCGCTTCTGGGGATATCTCTCCCAATCCTGGTCCCTGCCTTATTTCTACTTGCTCTCGTCCTCGCCTTCCACATGCAACTTCTACTCCTTCTGGTGTAAACCCCTCCAACCACATACCCATCCCCTGCCACCCTCCCTCCTCTCTTCCTTTCTCCTGTGCCCTTTGGAATGCTCGCTCCCTCTCTAACAAGTTCATCTCTGTGCATGACTTCTTTCTCTCTCACTCTCTGCTCCTATTTGCCATAACTGAGACCTGGCTCACTCAGACTGACTCTGCTCTGGAAGCTGCCCTCTCTTATGGTGGCCTTTCCTTCTCCCACACTCTGCGCCCTGATGGCAGGGGTGGAGGCGTGGGGTTCCTGCTCTCCTCTCTCTGCCGCTACCGAACCGTTCCTATTCCTCCCTCTCTTGCTTTTCCCTCCTTTGAGGTTCACACAGTCCAGATCTTCTCTCCTCTCCCGTTCCATGTGGCGGTCATCTATCGCCCACCTTCCTCTACTCATATCCCTTCTGCCTTTCTCTCTCACTTTGAATCCTGGCTCTCTTCCTTTCTCTCCTCAGACTCCCCTGTTCTTCTCCTTGGGGACTTCGACTGCCACATTGATAACCCCTCTCTCCCCTGGGCTTCCCGCTTTCTCTCTCTAACCTCTTCTTTTGGCCTTCAACAGTGGACTGAAGCCAGCACCCACAAGGATGGACACTACCTAGACCTGGTTTTCACTAAAAACTTCTCCCCCTCCGATTTCTCCATTTCCCCTTTTCCTCTCTCTGACCATCACCTCATCTCATTTTCTCTCTCTCGCTTCCCTCCGTCTCCATCTCACCCTCGTTTTTGCAGAAACCTACTCTCTATTAACCTACCAGCTCTTGATTCCACTTTACGCTCCTCCCTCTCCTCTCTCAGTTCTGATTCAGACCCTGACAACCTGGTCAGGAACTACAACTCTGCCTTATCTTCATCTCTTGATCTTCATGCCCCACTTTCTCTCTGCCGTCCTCGCCCTTCTAACCCCAGACCCTGGCTAAACTCACACACACGCATGCTGCGTTCCTCCACTCGTTCCTCTGAACGCCTCTGGAGGAAATCTCAGACGCTCGCAGACTTCATTCACTACAAATTTATGCTGTGCTGTTTCAACTCTGCCCTCTCTCAGGCTAAACAAACCTACTTTTCATCACTAATCAACACACACAGGTCTAACCCACGCCGATTCTTTTCTGTCTTTGACTCTCTACTCAGACCACCCTCAGCTGCCTCCTCTTCTTCCTCCATCTCACCTCAGGACTTTGCTGACTTTTTTAAGGAAAAGGTGGAATCCATACGTCAGAACATCCCATCTGTTTCTTCCTCCCATCCCACACTGCTTCCCAACTCTCCTCCTGCCTTTCTTGACTCTTTTTCCGCTATCTCGGAGGATGATGTGTCACTGCTGATCTCCTCTTCTCCCTCTACCACTTGCCCTCTTGATCCCATTGCCTCCCATCTCCTAAAACCTCTTGCTCCTTCGATAATCCCTATGCTCACACAGATCTTTAACTCTTCCCTCTACTCTGGTACCTTTCCATCCTCCTTCAAGCATGCAACCATTATACCATTACTCAAAAACAGCAAGCTTGACCCTACCTGTCCTTCTAACTATCGACCTGTCTCCCTCCTGCCTTTTGCCTCCAAATTCCTTGAACGTCTTGTATTCTCTCGACTGCTACACTTTCTCAACACCTATTCTCTTCTAGACCCTCTACAATCTGGCTTCCGCACTACTCACTCTACTGAAACAGCCTCACTAAAATAACTGACGACCTCCATGCTGCCAAAGACAGAGGTCATTACACTCTGCTCATATTACTCGACCTCTCTGCAGCATTTGACACCGTGGACCACCCTCTTCTCCTTCACATTCTCCATACTCTTGGTATTCGGAATAAAGCTTTATCCTGGATCTCCTCTTACCTCTCCCATCGTACTTTCAGTGTCTCTTTTGCCAACACCGCCTCCTCCTCTATTGATCTCTCTGTGGGGGTACCCCAGGGCTCTGTCCTGGGACCCCTTCTCTTTTCTCTTTACACACTCTCTCTAGGTGACCTAATCACATATTTTGATTTTAAATATCACCTCTATGCTGACGACACACAAATTTACCTTTCAACACCTGACCTTACACCTGCTATACAGACCAAAGTTTCTGAATGCCTCTCTGGAATATCATCCTGGATGGCCATCCACCGACTAAACTTAACATGGCAAAAACAGAGCTCCTTATACTTCCTCCCATACCTTGCCCTACTACCTCCTTCCACATTGCTATTGGAAATACGATCATTCACCCAGTAGCCCAAGCACGCTGCCTAGGGGTTACACTTGATTCCTCTCTCTCATTCTCCTCTCATATTCAAAACGTTTCTAAAACTTGTCGCTTTTTCCTCCGCAATATCACAAAGATACGCCCTTTCCTCTGTTACTCGACTGCTAAAACTCTGACTCAGGCCTTCATTCTCTCACGTCTTGATTACTGCAACCTCATGCTGTCCGGCCTTCCTGCCTCTCACCTGTCTCCCCTACAATCTATCCTAAACGCTGCTGCCAGAATCACTCTACTCTTTCCTAGATCTGTCTCAGCATCTCCCCTCCTGAAATCCCTCTCCTGGCTTCCGATCTAATCCCGTATCTCACACTCAATTCTCCTCCTCACTTTTAAAGCTTTACACTCTTCTGCCCCTCCTTACATCTCAGCCCTAATTTCTCGCTATGCACCATCCCGACTCTTGCGTTCTTCTCAAGGATGTCTTCTTTCTACCCCCTTTGTATCTAAAGCTCTCTCCCGCCTTAAAACTTTCTTACTTTCTGCCCCACACCTCTGGAATGCCCTTCCCCTCAATACCCGACTAGCACCCTCTCTATCCACCTTTAAGACCCACCTTAAGACACATCTGCTTAAAGAAGCATATGAATAGCACTGTGAATATTCTGAACACATGATACATAAAGCTTGGCCCCCTGCAGACGCACTTACCAGAATTCCCTCCTACTGTCTCTGTACGTTCTCCCTACCTACCAATTAGATTGTAAGCTCCTCAGAGCAGGGACTCCTCTTCCTTAATGTTACTTTTATGTCTGAAGCACTTATTCCCATGATCTGTTATTTATATTATTTGTTATTTATATGATATGTATTACTACTGTGAAGCGCTATGTACATTTATTATTAGTAAATATTGTTACTGGGTTTGTTAATTGCTAATTGGTGGATTATAAAGTGTCGGATTTGGATATATTTAAACAGCTCTGAGTTGGGTATCTGGGGCAATTCCTGTAAATGAGAAAATGATTTGATATTAAATCTGGTTATTAGGGCCTTAATTTTAAATATACCGTGGATTGTCCACCGGTGATATCTCTGAGACTCGGATCCAGATCTCAACATGGGATTGTTGAACAGCAGCATCATGGAAGAGCTTGGAGTGGTGAGGCCATGTCGCATGCCCACCCTGTCCCACCGCTGTAATTAATGTTTGATAGTAGGGAAAAGGCCGTCATCCACCGCTCTGTGAGCCCTTGGTACCCAGAGCATAAAACCTATGGGTTTTGGCTCTAGGAAAGCATCTTCTATCTCGACTCCTCTTATGGTCTTGGGTTCTACTTGCCAGAGCAACAGCTGAGCCATCTGAGCCACTGGGTAGTATGAGCTGATGTGTGGTACTGCCAATCCCCCTCTAATTTTGGTCTAATTAAAATATCGAATTTAATTGGGGGATTTTTGTTGTTCTAAATTAACCTGTTAACACTCTTCTGCAAGTCAGAAATATTTTTGACCTTGAGAGGTATAGTTGTAAAATCCTGGGTAGGAGAGTCCTCTTTTACTGCTGCTATCCTACCCAACATAATATTGAGTATTTTGACCATTCTTCCAGATCCTTTTTTAACTTTTTATTCATGCAAGGGAAGTTAGCATGAGAATGACTTTGTTATTTTACCTCCCAGGTAGACAAAATGATCTTTCTTCCATTCAAAATCAAAGTTAAGGGACAGAAGTTTAATTACATTTTGTGGCAAATTTATGTTTAGGGCGTCCGATTTGCTGTTATTTATTTTGACATCCGATATTTTTTCAAATGTATTGAAAATACTAAAAAAAGATTTGGCAGTGAAATCATGGTCACGGTAGACCAGGTCTCTTAACACATTTATATTTCTGGGATCAGTCAATAGGCAAAACAAGGCAGTGAAATAAAATGGGGTTTATTTGGATAAAACCTTGGAAATACAACAAAACACAAAATACAGAAATATACACACTTACTGGGGTCTGTGGGTATGAGATCTAGCCTTTCCTAGGTGCAGGGGCTTACCCTGATCGGAACCTTTTTCCGGACGAACTGGACCGAGATTCCACATAAACTCCTGACCGAGACCTAGTCCCTATATTAAAATGAAACTGTTTCGACAGGAACTCCTGACTGCGACTGCTACGTTCTCAGATGAGAACTTTGTGCTCGCGTCTGACTTAGTCTCTGCAGCGTAGACTTTCCTAGCTTCTGTAACGCTTGCGCTCACCACGAACAAGGCGGGACCCCGTACTGAGGTGGGAAAGTATGAAACTGCACACCCACAGCAGCGGAGGCACGCCTGGAGGGTGGATTGTCAAGATCGCCGAGTCTGGGCTGGAGAGAGTGGGTTAGTCTTAATAGTTAAAACATACTGGACACCTAACAAGCTCCTAGGTGTCCAGTATGTTTTACAATTCTTGTTCAGCTAGTCTTAGCTGATTGGAGGGTGGCAACCTCCTACCTAATTGAAGCTTACCCCCTCCCACATTTAAATGGTTAAAAGCTCACTGCATAGCATCTCCCACTCTCAGGGGAACTTGCTTGCTTGCAGTATGGTTGTGACAAATCTAATACAGAGTGCTTTTCCTGGTAATGTACAGGTTAATAAAAGCTTCAATCAGACTTAGAACTTTGCAACTAATATTGACAGATTTATTATAAATCATTCTTCCTGGTATTACACAGGTTATTAAGAATTTATATTAGTGTTAGGGACCCCTGGAAATGTGGCCTGCCGTGTAGTGGCTCAGGGGCTTACAACAATTTTGGCCAAAAATGTTAAACTAAAAGACCATTTTATTTAATAGATATTTATACATATATATTTAGGCACTGTACCGTGTATGAGTTTCACTGGATGTGCACTGAGCTCTGTCTGTGTTTTATGTTCTGTCTCTGGTTTTAAATAGTCTTAATACTTGCCAAGGTCATAGGTAGGTACTAGGAGAGTAGTCAGTGTCCGGAGTGCTGTGGCCTGGGGTTGGAGCCAGTAGGAAGGTAGTTGGTCCGATATCCGTGGCCAGGGATGGAGAATAGTGGATGGTCAGAGGCAAACCGGGGTCAGTAATCCAGAGAGAGGTTCTAAAGTCAAGCCGGGTCGGTACACAGAAGTGATGAGCAGCAGAGGGTTAAAGCACAACAGGAACAAGGCAAAGCAGGGACGTAGGAACACAAGACTAGGTGGTAGGCCTATAAGCGTCTGAAATATGAAGTGTCCGGGAGGTTAAAATGGAGGTCTTCCCCTGATCACAGTGCAGGTCTACCTCCGGTGTTGGAGATTTAGTTTTGATTTGAAAAGAATAGACACATTTTTGTTTTTTTAAAGAGCAGGACTTGCTCAGGGGGCAAAATATCAACATTACATGAGTTAAACTTATATAGGCTTCTGGGGGATTGCTAGGGCAGTCCTTGTATGGGCTGCATGGAAACATAAAGTGCAGGAAACATACAAAGTAACAGCCTAAGGAATAGATTAAAAAAAAGTATGCGGGAGAGCTTGTTTTTGGCTTTGGAAGCTGCTATTAATGTTTAGTATGTTTGTAGAAAGGGGCACTCAGAGTTTCTTGGTTCAGCAGACACATGTAAATAAAAGAATGATGCAGGTATCCAGCAAAGCACCAGTACAAAAAAAGAAGCCGACAAATAATCACACTACACGTTTTCATATTTTTTAATTATACGAGCATTTGCCGCTTTTTCTCAGTATAAAAACTCCAAAGAGATGGCTGGGAAATCATGTGACTTCGTATAATTTAGTTTGCTTACTTTGCCTTTAACCGTTTGTGCGCCAGAAGGCCAAGGCACCAGAGTGATCGTGTGACTCATCCTCGAACCGATCGGGGCATCACTGTTGAAAGAAACTGGCCAGATTGTGTTCAGCACTCCTCAGGAGCGCAGACCACTGCCTCCCCCAGAAAACCAAGCTAAAAACCCGTGACTTGGCTACAACGTTATGGGATCCCTGGGGTGGCAGACCCCATAATGTGGTGGCTATGTCTTGAGGCACTCATGGGTTTAATAGAAAAGTGTCAGAGATCTTACTTGGAACTCGGAAGAGGAATCCTTTTCTCAGACTGAAAGTAAACAAACACCCCACATTCTCAATCTGAGCTCTGAAACACTCAGGTCAGGGGTTCTCAACGCCAGTCCTCAAGACCCACCAACAGGTCGGTTTTTAAGGATATCACTGCATTAGCACAGGTTAGTCAGTCTTTCATTGAGCCACCTCTGCTGAAGCTGGGATATCCTTAAAACCTGACCTGTTGGTGGGTCTTGAGGACTGGCGTTGAGAACCCCCGGGTTAGGTAGATTTTCTAAAAACTGTCCATATTTGAACATTGGTGCATTTTTGGCTGTGCTATGCTCTAAACTGTGCACTTTATAATCCCACCTAATACTGGTCCAGTGGACTCTTTTATATATCCCGTCCTGTCTCCCAAGCACGTTGCTCGGGTGTTACGTCTGACTATTCCCCTTTCTTTTCCTCTTCCTTTTTGCCGTTTTTTCTTCGGCAGTAATTCTAAAACTGCCAGGTCTTGTGTAACTATACTGCTTAAACCCGACTCCTTGCCCTCATTCTCTCCGTCTAAACATCTGCAACCTTCTGTTATATGGATTTCCATTCCTCACAGGTCTCTCTACCTTTAGTGTCAAAGCAAAACTCAGCCACTAGAATATAATACGCCCTCTGATCTGTCATTCTCCTCCACAAATCCTTTGGCCAGTTCCCAGTATATTCCCTATCACCTTAAAGATCTCCTCGTCTCCTTTAAGGCTCTTCAATCTTCTGCCCCTCCTTATATCTTTGCTCACACTTCCCTCTACGTAACAACTCGCCTCCTCTGCTCTTCTCAAGGTTATTTTGTCTCTGTCCCAGATGTCTCTACTGCTCTGTCCCGTCTGAATTTTTTTTTCTCATAATGTCCCCTACCTATTCATTTAGCTGCCACTCTGCCTATCTTCAAGGGTTTCATGATCAATACTCATCTTTAAGGGACTTCTACCTTTAACCGTATAAATATTTATGATGGGGTTTTACCATATGCGAAGTCATCTGATTATGAGCTGATTATGTGAAACGCGTCAGGATGCCCCGTGCAGGTCTGTATCTCTTCGCATGTAATTTTTTTTTACATAAAATAATTTGTATTTTTTGATAGCCGCTGTTATTAGCTTGTTTTAGTTCTTGTGCACTATTTTTCACTTCAACTTGAAGCCTGTCTTTTGCAGGTTCTACTCAGCAGCACACCAACGATTATATGAAGCATTGGAAAGGTAATGGACCACCATCATTGCCTCCATAGTTGGGTGCACATTTGAGTCATATGCTTTCTGTGTATTGACTGTTGTACTGAGATTTATTTATAAAAATGTTTTACCAGGAAGTAATACATTGAGAGTTACCTCTCGTATTAAAGAATGCCCTGGGCACAGAGTTATAATGACAAATACATGGTTACAAATACATACTGTAGTTACAATGAGTGAAAAGGGTTATACAGTACATTGTTCGTTTTGAAAGAACTTAGACCGGTGGCGGCAGTGAGGGTATACAGTAGGCTGTTCCAGTTGTTGAGTGCACGGGAAGAAGATTTCATGACTCCAGGCAGACTACAGCTGTTTACCCATTTACCTGTAGCTATTTTATTAAACGATACTTTGCTGAATTAATGCATTGCAACTATTTAATAAAACAGGGTATTTAAAGTGGCAGTTACTCTTAGACTGTGTAACAGGGGATTTATCCCTGTTCAGTAATGTGCCTTTAATCTAGCAGTGTGGTGGTTAACTTCTGGTAGTTAATTACTAAACACCACCTGCCTGATTGAGATGGCTTACAAAAGCCTGTCTGTTCAAACAGGAAGTAAGAACTCTTTAGCTGACACCTGAGCTGAACTTAGAGACACTTGTCTTGAGCTCTGCAAAAGAGATAGCACAGTGGCTTTCAAGACACAGGGAAAACTTCTAAACCTGTATGCTGACCAACCCTGGAGACAAGGGAGCTGAAGCAGGGACAGTGAGAAGATTTTCCCTCCAAGAAACAGATAAGACTTTCACGATTAAGAGACTGCTTATACTGTATCTGCTTATTTTCATGCTATGTTTGGGGCTGGGGAGAAATGCTTGACTAGGGAGATGTGAATTGGTTGCATAGTGTTTTCACTAGAATTACTCCCAAGTGAATGGAAGCTTTGTTCCCCCCCCCTGTGTTTGGATAATTTTCCTGATGAAAAGGAACAGGCACAATAAAGCCTATTATAATTTCACGTTATAAAGCCTCCTAATTGCGTACCTCTGTGAACGTCCGTCCACAGACTGTTCCAAAGTAGTTTTTTTTTAATGGAAAATGCATGAATTTCTCCTTCATCTCATTTCTGTTGACTTCTCAGCGACTTTTACATTTCATATAAATAATATTTTCTAACAAAGACCTTCTCATCCTTAAATTACACCACATTAGCCAACGTACGTTTAGGCATGATCCCTCAGCTGGGGCATAATAAATACAATTGGGCCTAACATGATCTTTGAGATTGTTGATTGCATCAAAATTGTAGTGCTAAAAAGAAGTACAACCCTTAATACAGCGGTGCACAAATTGGGGGGGGATGGGGTGCGAGACTTTATTGGGGGACGGGTGGTTAGGCGCGAGGCCTCTG
Source organism: Ascaphus truei (assembly GCF_040206685.1). Classification (NCBI taxonomy): domain Eukaryota; kingdom Metazoa; phylum Chordata; class Amphibia; order Anura; family Ascaphidae; genus Ascaphus; species Ascaphus truei. The sequence goes on along the minus strand of NW_027456735.1, from coordinate 99,628 downwards.
TAAATTTAATTACCTGCTTCTTGTCCACGCGTCTCCATGGCAACGCAGCATCAAATGACGCCCATTACCATGGAGACGTGACGTCAAATGACACCGCGGGTCACGTGGCGTCACATGACTCCGGAGCTTCATTTGACGCATTATTAGAGGCGAGGGGGCGCGACCGAGGAGGCAGCAGGTAAGGGGTCACAGGGAGTTCGCGCCTTAATACGATGAGGATTGCACCATGTATCAAGGTTGTTATGTGATTGTGTGGCTTTGTTTGTTGTGTAAGCCACAGGTGTTACACTCCAGTCCTCGAGCTACCCCCGCTCCACCCCACCAATAAGTCAGGTTTTAAGGATATCCCTGCTTCAACACAGGTGCCTCAATCAGTGGCTCAGTCAAAGACTGAGTCACCTGAGCTGACGCAGGGACTGATTAAGGCACCTAGGCTGAAGCAGGGATATCCTGAAAACCTGACCTGTTGCGGGGGCTTGAGGAGTAGAGTTGACCACACCTGGTCTAAGAGGACGTTTGACACATTGTGTTACGCTGCATACTGTACACTCAAGTGTTACAATTTAAATGAAATCAGAATCATGTGCACTTTTTATTTTATAACTGGCATTAGTAAATATCAGGAAACAAAAGCACCCTATTTGACAGCTCTCGTTGTATGTGATGATGAAATGATGAGTAACTTAATACATAATATTTAATAAATCTCAATTAAAATAAGTGTCAAAACATTGAAACCAACAACCAACTGACATTGGTGACAAAACACACAACAGACAACAATACGTAATACTAAAACTGCAAACTAGGTGGATAAAGAAAATCTAACCAATCTACCTAATGGTAGAAAAGAAACTCACAAGTAGGAGTTAACCCTCTAGTGCAGCAACGGAAAATGATGGAAAAGGGGAGGGGGGAGGGGGGGGACGGAAAATGATGGAAAAGGGGAGGGGGGGTGGAGGGGAGGGGGGGAGTGGGGGGGAGGAGGGGAGGGAGGAGGGGGGGTCAGAAAATGATGGAAAAGGGGAGGGGGCAGGGGAGGGAAGGGGTGGATGGAAAGGGGGGGGGAGGGATAGGGGAAAAAAAGGGGGGGTGGGGGGGGGGTGGAGGAATGAATGATTGGTTATATCAACCGCCTGAGAAAACAATGGGACGGAGTCAATGGATTACAAGATGGTAAAAGAAATCTAAATAAATGGTGAGAATAGAAAGCCCTCATTGATCCCTCTGGGTGCCAAGGTACCCAAGAGGTAAATCCACTTGGACTCCTTTTGTAGTATTAAGCGGTTCCAGTCACCCCCTCTTGGGCTAGGGGGGACACTTTCAATACCCATGAAACGGAGTTTAGTGATGTCGCCATCATGCACATGATGTATGTGGTTAGCTAAAGGGGTATCCAGATGATTGCGTATGGCCCCTAAGTGTTCCAAAATACGCTGGCGGAACTCACGAATAGTTTTGCCAACGTACTTTTTGGTGCATTGGCAGATCGCTTGATAAATCACACCCCTTGTCCTACAGTTGATAAATTGTCTGACTTTGTAACATTTGGTATTGTTCCAATTCTGGAAAGTGTTAGACAGGGACAAATGAATACAGGCTTTACATCCATGACACTTGAAGTTTCCCAAAGATCTATTAGTTATCCAAGTGTTTGATGTTAGTGGTCTAAGGTGACTGTGAACTAACTGATCTTTTAGATTTAATGCCCTCCTGCTGACCAAAGTTGGGGTAGGTCGCAATACATCGCTAAGATCTGGATCCTCCATGAGGATGGGCCAGTGTTTCTGCAAAATTGTATTTATCTCTGCCCACTGGTTGTTGTACGTTCCAACAAATCTGATGAGTTTGGAGTCTTGGACTAAGATACGGTGATCACTCAAAAGGGAGGCCCTATCGGTAAATTTTGCTCTCCGATAGGCTTTACTTGTACAACGATGGCTGTACCCCCTCTCTAGGAATCTCTCTCTCATCTTTTTTGCCTCATTCTCAAAAGCAATGGAGGTGGAACAGTTTCTGCGGATCCTCAGAAATTGACCCACAGGGATACCCTCCTTTAGTCTTTTAGGGTGATGGCTTTCATAGCGTAAAAGACTGTTGGTAGCTGTCTTTTTCCTATGGATTGTGTTTTCCACTTTGTCATCATCCCCTCGCGAGATTTTAAGGTCAAGGAAGGTAATCTCCTGTGTGTCAATTTCGTAAGTCAAATGAAGGTTAAACTCGTTATTGTTGAGTATATCAATGAATTCGATAAATGATGCCCTGGTCCCTTGCCACAGGATCAGGACATCGTCGATCAAACGGACCCACAGAAGGATCTGGACGGTGTAGGCTTCATTGGCTTCATGAAAAACCACCTCCGCTTCCCACCAGCCAAGATACAAATTCGCATAGGTGGGAGTTGTTGGTTGGTTGTTGGTTTCAATGTTTTGACACTTATTTTAATTGAGATTTATTAAATATTATGTATTAAGTTACTCATCATTTCATCATCACATACAAAGAGTGCTGTCAAATAGGGTGCTTTTGTTTCCTAGGTTCCATCTCTCTCTCCCCTTATTGCACCGTTGTACACACCATATAGAGATATTATAGGCAGATGCGAGGGTCCCCTCCCTTTTCCCTTTCCCCCAATTTTCAATATTAGTAAATATCAGTTACTCATTGAATATATTTTATAATAGCCACCCTGTGAAAATAATAGATTTTGTTAACATATATAATGAAACATCCACGCTGCATCCATTTTCTTACGTTGTCGCTGCAGTACGTTGCAACTAAACACACTTTTAATTCTGCGCTCACAATATAAGCAGAGATTGTGGGATTTACGCCAGTTACAACTTGGCACTGGATTGTGACAGAGGTTTCAAACCTTGACCACGCAGGTACCATTTTTTAAAGAACATACTATTTACATTTCTGCGTCACGCACATCCCATTTCAACAACACGCCACACATTAAAATAAAACATTTTGTTTGGAGCATTGGGATTTCCTCCTGTGAAATTCAGCAGAAAAGACCATGGTCTATTAATAATAATTATAATAATAACATGTTCTTGTATAGCGCTGCAAGTTTTACGCAGCACTTTACAGAGACATTTTGCAGGACAGGTCCCTGCCCCATAAAGCTTACAATCTATGTTTTTGGCGCCTGGGGCACAGAAAGATAAAGTGACTTGCCCAAGGTCACAAGGAGCCGACACTGCGAATTGAACCAGGTTCCCCTGCTTCAAACTCAGTGCCAGAATCAGTGTCTTTACTCACTGAGCCACTCCCTCTCCCTATTGGCATCATCAAATAAAATCTTCTTTTTTGGGGTATTTCACTCTTATGGTAATGAAGCCAGGTGACTGGAATAAGAGGGTAGAACCATTCTTTTTCTAGGCAACTGTCTGCGTAGGAGATACGTCGTTCAATCCAGTCAGAAGCGTATCGGAATAAGGCCAACATGTTCAACAACTTTATGTTTAGTAACGATAGACATCCACATCTTTACCTATAAGTATTTCTTACTAATGTTTAATGTTAGTATGTACACATGGTGAGCTGAGACTTGGGAGGGGTTTCATTTCCTCTGGCAGCCCCTTTTTGTGTCATGTTCAGCAAGTGCTTTAATGACCAGAGCCCCCTTTTTCCATGTGTCCTTAAACTGATTCTCTGATAGAGAATGAGTAGGATCAGGCAGTTTAAACTCGTCCCCTTTAAATGCACACAGAGTCCTTCTGTAACTTTATTGGAGGGGGTTAACAGAAACATAAAACAACTTGGAGATAGCATTTGTGAGAGGAAGGTAGAAAATGAATGCCTTGTTCTGGGATAACAGTGAAAGGTGTGTTACTCACAAGGCTGTAGGATCCAAATAGAAGCATGCTTGTCTTGACGAGCAGGAAATAAGGCACAGACTGCACCAACTAGCAGGGGAGGTGAGGGTCAGCCCAACTCACTAAAAAGTACAGGGGAGTTGCGAAGGCAACAGTCTGAGAAGCCAAAAGGGGGAAGTTACATAGTAACAACATACACAGGGTAGTGACAGGAGTCACAAAAAACAGGGAGACATATACAACTAGTTCCAGGACAACAATGTAATTGAGACATAGCACCCCCCGGCCCCCCATTCAGAGGCCCCTGATAAATTCAACTTGTAATTTAGCATTGTTGAATGGATCTAAAATTGTCTCTGGCATCAAAAGACGACTTTACAACAATCTGAAATTAGGTGCCGTTGCTAAATGCAGATCTTATGTAATAGATAACTGAGTACATGCATAGCCCGCATTAACGTACGCAATGGGTCCAGAGCATGTATGTAAAGCAAAAATGTACTTAAAGTGAAGCACTACCTTTTTCCCACTTATCGATGCATGTACTGTACTGCAATTGTGATATACAGCGGTGCGCAAACTGGGGGGCGCGCCCCCTTGGGGGAGCGCAAGATTATTTAGGGGGGCGCGGGCTGCGTGCGGGGAAACCTGGGGGCGGGCAGAGCTGTGCACGGGCGGCCAGAAGCTCCGTGCTGCTGCTTCTCTGCTCTGTCTGCCTGCAGAGGGGGCGGGGCCTTGCTGCGGGGCCTTCCCTGCACACAGACAAGCCCTCCTCCTCCTGTCTGTTACCCGCCCGTTTTCAGCAGCACATGGGGGGACCTGAGCAGGCTTAGTTACTCCCTCCCCCCACCCACAGTGTGTGTGTGTGTGTGTGTGTGGGGGGGGGGGGGGTTGTGTGTGTGTGGGGGGGAGGTTGCGTGTGTGTGGTGGTGTGTGGGGGGGTTGTGTGTGTGTGTATGTGTGGGGGGGGGAAGTTGAGTGTGTGTGTGGGGGGGGAGTTGTGTGTGTGGGGGGGTTGAGTGTGGGGGGTTGAGTGTGGTGGGGTTGTGTGTGTGTGTGGGTGTTGTGATTATGTGTGTGTGGGTGTTGTGATTATGTGTGTGTGTGGGTGTTGTGATTATGTGTGTGTGTGGGTGTTGTGATGTTGTGATTAAATGCAGCGGTGCACAAACTGGGGGGGGGGAGGGCGCCCAGGCGCAAGATTATTTAGGCTGGATGCGTGCAGCGAAAAAGATGTGCGTGAGCGGCCAAGATGTGCGCAGGCGGGATAGTGCAGGTGGTGGCCACATGATTCGGAGGTACGGGGGAGGAGCACGCCCCAGCGCTGTGATGTCAAACGCCCCTCCTTCCGGTGTCTGTCCTGCAATAGCTCTGTGTTCCTGCTCTCCTCCCTGGCAGCCTGCTTCGCTGCGATCCTCTGCAAGTGAAAGGGTAGGCTGTCACTATATCAATCATACTATGAATGTACAGAATTAATAAAAAAAGTGTAAACACTTCCCCGCTCGTGCTTGCAAAATTATGCAGGACACCCTGTGCTCATGCTTGGAGAGTTGGTGATGTCACCGCTCTCAGCGGCAGCGTGGACGCAGCCTAATTTTGCAAGAACGAGCTGTTGAAGTATGTAAGTATTTAGACTGCGCGTATAGTGCCGGCGACGCGACGTAGCCCAAAAACAAATGCATTGTCGCCGCCGCGTGCCCTTATAATAAGCGCGACGCGATTTTTTGAAGCCGGCAATATTTGATTTTTCAGGGGCTGTCGCCTCATGTGACAGCCCCTGAACCAATCAATGGCCTGGTCGCCCGCGCCGACACAAAGCGAAATACAACTTTCGCTAGCGGCGACGGGTGACGTCACGCGTCTCCGCCGCGGGCACTATACACGCGGCCTTAGACATATTTGTATTTACATTGTATACCGTTTAATAAAGGGGGTTTTTTTCATGTGATTTTGATTACATCAGGCAGGGAGGGCCCCGAGAAATTTCATGGATAAAAAGGGGGGCTCGGCATAAAAAGTTTGCTCACCCCTGGTCATATACGTGCATAACTGATGTAAATAACGCATGTGTAACAGGCTCTATAGTCTCCCCGCTTGCGCACAGCTTCGGTACAGGTAGGGAGCCGGTATTGCTGTTCAGGACGTGCTGACAGGAGCATGCGCGAGCTGCCGTTTGCCTATTGAGCGAGATGTTCTTACTCGCGAGTGTACTTAAAGTGAGTGTCCTTAGAGTGTACTTAAAGTGAGTGTCCTTAGAGTGTACTTAAAGTGAGTGTCCTTAGAGTGTACTTAAACCGGGGTTTTCCTGTATCCATATATCTGACGGCAAGATAAACCTATACGCAGTACAATAATAGAAGTGTTTCCATCCACGCTAAGGCTTGATGCAAAACCACCAGTTTGTGTATTTAAGCCGTGCCCTCCAAACATTGTACTACACCTCCTCAAAACCACAACTGCTATACAATACATGTCGCACGTTAATGTAGATTTTGATGACAAAAGTTGCGTCATATAAATGTTGCTAGTAATAACAATAACTCAACATTGCGATTGTGACATTTAAATGAGAAATTGCCCAAGCAGAAACTGTCTGAGACTGTATGACATCAGACAAACATAACATTTCCGGAAATCCAGGCCATCATGTCCCATTCACTTGGACAGACTTTTGTTTGTATATTTAGCTAAAATATTTAAACATGAAAATGCGTTCACATATGTAGCATGTTTTCAAGTATGTCCCAGTACAATACAATACAAAGAGACAGATATTGTAGTATACATAGCCAGCAGTTGCACCAGGAGGCTGTCTCAATCATGTTACCATCCTTGCTCTTATAGACTTCACTAAGGTCCCACTCTTTGAAGTGTTAGGCCTGGGACATAGTGATTTTAAGCGTCGCTGAGGCGGGCTGAGCCGCGCTGAGCAGAGGCACAAAGCCCCTGCATCTGTCATCAGCGCGGCTATAGTTTCCCCCTCCGCATGCGTGCTGATGCGTGCGGAGGCTGAGAAACTCTGCCGAGACAGGCAGGTTTCAAATTTGCCGATCAGGGAAGCGGAGGAGCGGTTACGTGACCGCTCCCATTGGGACTAGCCCAGCCTCCCGCTCCGCCTCCTGGCATGCCTCCGCTCCGCCCCGCCTCCTGAGCGCGCTCACTGCCTCGCCTGCAAGGACAGAAAAAAGCACAATTTTCAGCAGGCGAGGCAGAGCAGGAGCGCTCCTCAGCAAGCTTCCAACTACTATGTCCCAGGCCTTAACGTGTTCAGTAAGATGGCATTTTTTTGGTGCACTCGTTGGAGCCCTTGAACTTTGACAGCTATGAACTCCCACAACAAACCCAGCCTGCAGAAAATGGCGAACAATAGAATCCTACTTTATTTTATTACTTGAAAGAGACACTAGACTCTGTTAGGTATTATGCGCTTGGTTAGGCAGAATATAACTTTCAGCAATTACTGCTATAGTTACATACAGTAACAACACAGCTAAATTCTAATTCTGTACCTAAACTATATCCCAGAATAGCAGTCATCACACCAGTGCTGTGTTAGTGTGGCCTGTGTTGTATTTGATTGTTATCTGTATCAATGTTTTACCTGCGTACAGCCATCAGTTGACATTTCTTCTTCAGTTCTACTTATTCCAGCAGCTTGTATGATAGAGAAGAACCGTGACCAAGATGGAATCTCGCAGACCAGGAAATACATCTCATCCAGGATTTTTTCGTGGTTGCAAGAAAGCTTTTTGTTTGGCATCTTTTTGTGTGTCAGAGTCAGAATGTTCTGTAATTATTACTGATGAGCTTATTGTAGGTGACTATGCTGTATATGGCGATTATAGTGGAATGCAAGGTTGTGCATGCGCAACATGTGGTTATAGGGTAACCAGGGAGGAGTGACAGTGTATGGTCATCCAATAGAGAATTATATTGGGGAGCAAAAGAGTGCACGATGCTGTGTAAGATAACATTGTATGCCACGTTTTGGGTTTATATATGCTTTTTACTAACCGGGAAAGCAGGCTCTTGATATTGATGCTTGTGGTCGCCGTATTTACTGTTGCTTGTTACACTACAAAATAGGAATATGTTTACACTGAGTAGCAATCGGCCCATGTTTGTTGTGTAGCTCAAATAACAGAAAAACGAGTTTGTGTGTCTCACTATATGATTAGAAGCATCTGTGTGAAAATGGAGCACAACCTGAACTGGACGAAAAATAACGATCAGAGGGTAACTCCCCATAAAAAGAATTTATTCAGCGCACATGGATAGGTGACAGGTAAAAAAGAACACCTATGCGTTTCGCACTCAAGCGCTTTATCAGGGTGTGACGTTTACAGGTAAATATTGCATTTTTATACATACCGGTAGTGCGGGAGTGACGTCATCAGCCAGCGACTCAAAGATGAAGCGCTATACAGCCGAACATATGTAACGTCACTCGCTATTGGCTGTAGGAGTCAGCTAACCCCAAACAGAAAAGACAAAACCGTCTGCGAAGAGTCAAAAATTGGTCGGGATTGCAGTCAATGGCGAAATCAAATGAATCTGCCCAGATTTTAAAGCATGAAATCTGCAAGTGGATTTTGGTGTGTGGAATGGATTTCGGCAAAATAATCCGCGGATTTTCGGTAACCGAATTTTGACAGTTTCCCCCGTCTTTACTTCCAATTAACATAAAACACGACCTCCCAATTAACATAACACACAACCTCCCAATTAACATAACACACAACCTCCCAAGTCACATAACACACAACCTCCCGTCACATAACAAACAACCTCCCAAGTCACATAACACACAACCTCCCAATTCACATAACACAAAACCTCCCAAGTCACATAACACACAACCTCCCAATTCACATAACACACAACCTCCCAATTCACATAACACACAACTTGCCAAGTCACATAACACACAACTTTCCAAGTCACATAACACACAACTTGCCAAGTCACATAACACACAACCTCCTAAGTCACATAGCACACAAGCTCCCAAGTCACATAGCACAAAACCTCCCAAGTCACATAACACACAAGCTCCCAAGTCGTATAACACACAACCTCCCAAGTCACATAACACATAACCTCCCAAGTCACATAACACACAAGCTCCCAAGTCCTATAACACACAACCTCCCAAGTCACATAACACATAACCTCCCAAGTCACATAACACATAAAAGGTAAAAACAATCAGATAAAATTGTCTGTAATGTGTCGCTTTTGCATATTATAGCTTAACACCTTCACCGCCAGAGGGGCTTACAACATAAGGCAGGATTTATGTCAGGGAAGGCTTAAACCCCACCCAGAGTCACAATCGTTGCTGAACCGTTTAAAGATGCAATCCCACGTAGCTGGTCTAAAAACAACCTTTTGTAAACAGTCTCTATAACCGTGTTAATTAGTCACAATTTGGCTTATTTCGTTTTTCAGGAAGTTAATTACAAATTGCATTTCTTTGGCTCTTCTGAAATACAAGTATTTTTTTTAAACTTTTCATATCTCCATAGTGACTATATGCAGTGGCGTGCTTACCAAATCTCTCGTGATGAAATTGTTTGTAAACTGTTGAATACTTGACACATTTTCTTTTGTTCTCTTGTTTGGCTAATGATGCCAACATAATTACTGTAGCTTCATGAGATAATGGTAAAGAATATTAATTACCAGAGTATACACTAGTATAAAATGGACCCAAATAACATAAACAGATTTATTTTTTACTCAACCTGCATTGAATCTCAACCACCCCAGTGTACATCTGCGTTGCCCCCAAAGTCGGACGCCTGATGGGGCTCCCCAAGAGCTGCTCCCCTCTGCACAGGACCAGCATGCCACGGGTTAATATTTGCTTGTATTTTGTGGAACGTCAACCCCACCCACTGGAATGTTAATGAGCCAAGAGGACACAAATAACTTTTTGTTCAGTTGCATTGAATCTCAACCACCCCAGTGCACATCTGTGTGCACATCTGTGTTGCCCCAAAAACGGACAGCCTTTGGTGCAGCTGAAAGGCAGCCAAAGGCTGTGAGCCATTTGCTGCAGTTCGCTGATGTTTGGTGATGTTAAAGCTGCTCTATTTCAATCTGAAACTCGCCAGCCATTTATCCCCTGTACCCAATTTTCCAACTTTATCTGTCCATGTAATGTCTGTGAATTGACTGTATTACCCTGTTCTTTAAATGTAACTGTAGGAGGACATGCGCAGAGGTATGCAATGGAGACTTTTTAAGGTGAAATTAAATAAGGCTTTTATTGCGCCTGTTTCTTTAACATAAGAAAATCATCCAAACATATGCAAAAAAAGGGGTCAAACAAAGCTTCTGTTCCACTTGGGAGTATTTCTAGTGAAACCTATGCAGTCCACAACTCCCTTTAGATTAGCATGTCTCCCAGCCCCAAACATATATCTTGATATGTGCAGATACAAAGTCTTATAAAGGAAAGTCTTATCAGTTTTCTTGTAGTTGGAGGGAAAGTCTTCTCTGTTCCTGGGTTGCTGCCTTTTTCCTCAGGCTATATCAGCATTCAGGTTCAGAAGTGCTTTCCCCTGTGTCTTGAAAGCAGCGTGCAGTTTCTTCTGGCAGGCTCAAGACATCTGTTCATATGGTCAGTCCCACAACTTGTGATACTCAGGAACAATCTCACTTCCTGTCTCAAAGACAGGCTTTTCTAAGAAATCTAATCAGCCAGGTGGTGTTGGTTAATTGACTACCAGCAGTTAACCACCACACTGATGGATTAGAGGCACATTTCCTGAACAGGGATAACTCCCCTGTTACAGTAACCATGTATTTTTATAACTCTGTGCCAAAGACATACTTGAAAACGAGAGGTAACTCTCAATGTATTACTTCCGGGTAAAACATTTTTATATAAAAAAAAAAGTGAAAAAATTTGATTATAGGGGAATTAATTTTTCTAAGCGAGCGAATTACACTTTAGTTTTTTTTTTTGCCATTGCACCTTTAAAGAGTGTAATTGAGACTGTGAAAATATATAAGTGGAATGAAATATTCCTTGTGTCAGGGACGCCTAGACCTCCTGCCTAGCCATAGCTTCTTTGTCCACTGGGTGTGCTGCTGCCTTCTGTTTCCTCTGGGTTCCTCTGTCTGCCTGTCTGTCTTCTTGTTGCTCCTGTCTCTGTCCTTTTATAGCTCTGCTTCCTGTCTGTTGCTTTTGCCTTTGCTTGAAGTCAGACTCCTTCAGTATTGCACATGCCTCTGATCCTGATCTGTTTTCTGTACCTGTACCATAGAAGTCTGTTCACAGTAAAAGCCCTTGCTAGTAATCTGGCTTGTCCCTGTTTGTTCCTTGCTCCCCGGTCTCAGTCCCTGCTCCCCGGTCTCAGTCCCTACTCCCCGTTCTCAGTCCCTGCTCCCCGTTCTCAGTCCCTGCTCCCGGACCTGTCCTGCCCCGCCTGTCCTGTTCCAGTCTGCTCGTTGCCGACCTCTGCTTGTTACCTGACTTCGCTACCTGCCGCCTGCCTCAGACCCCTGCTTGTTAACTGACTTCGCTGCCTGCCGCCTGCCTGGGACCCCTGCTTGTGACCCCTACTACGCTCGTGCTGTTCCGGCCACCGAGATCCTACCCGCCACAGGAGTCTCCCGTGACACCTTGTTACCATCAGAAACTGACCGTTGAGTACTTACTGCTCTTGTGAAGAGAATATGCAGGTCTGAGAATAGAACTATTGTTGATTCCTAATAAACAACAACACATGTACTGTATTGTTAGTGTTATTTTATATATTGTGTATACAGGGATAACTATGACGTATGTAATGAGGATGGAAAAGAGATAAGAGACTGCCTTTTGTGGAGCAAAAAAAATGCCCTGTGTCGGACTGACTCGTCTGGGCACGGGGGAAATCCCTAAAGCAGGCAAAGTATGTGAGGATCCCTAAAAGAGCGCTGGATGGCCTACCCATAAGTCCTGCCCTGACTTCTAGGCTTAGCCGTCCAGGTTCCCTTCCTCTGGCAGACTCCCCTTCCATTTCCTTTCACATAGGCACCAACTGGCAGAGCTGTGGTCCCTCATCCACTCCACAACTACGCCCAGACCACCCCACTGCTCGACGACCTTGTGAGGTTCAGGGGAGACCTATAATCAAGTTCCTCGGTGGGCCCTATTCCCCACTATGCATGGCCATCAAAGAAAAGTTTCATTTCCTTCAACCTCCTACATTTGAATGGTTCCTGACTCGCTAGAACTGGAATATCTCATCGATATGGCCTTTAAAAAAATAAAATGCTCTTTTGTGAGACTTGTGATTGATGCTTAAAAATAGAAAATATAAAAATGGTTAAAAATTGTTTTAGGTTTGCATTTAAGTATTGAAGCAGTAAAATTAGAACATATGACTCATAAGAGCATAAGTAAGTCTGCATGACACAGTTTTAGCTTATTATTTTATAGACATACGTGAGACAGTATGTGCAACATTAGAAGTCATGCACTAAAATTAGCTTGAACCTCTTGTCCCTGTTATTCTGCTCCTTCTGTCTGTGACTATTCAGTCTCGCTGAACTAAAAGGCACTAATTGGTACTGCTATTTTTTTTTGCAAGTTAGAGACTATATGCCGTCACAGCGTCTGAAGTGAGTAAACAAGGTCTGAATCCCAATGATAAAAAAGCAAATGTGTGGTGCTGCAAAAAAAAAAGCCTTTTGAAACAAAGGATAACTTGATAGGAGAATCCTGAGGTGCAACCCCCCTGTGGTTGAATGGCTGAATAAGCCCAAACAGAATAGGTGAAAGCTGCTGATATGGCTCCAATAATGAACCGACTAGCGGACTAGGGTCCCCACAATCACTGCAGTAAGGGACCTCACATACATGTGAACCAGCATATGAGTGTCGGAATGGAGAATAACCAGATAATATCCAAATATTGAATTGAAGTAATTACTCACTCAGAGTCAGCTTGTCCTCCTTCTCATCCCTGTAGATGTATCTTCATCCACTTGAGGGGGGTGTGCATCCGTTTTTTCATCAGTCCTGAAAATATGCAGATAGGAAAAAGCAGGTACCGGCAGCCACACAGGATCAGCAAATAAGGATTAATAAAGAGAGCTAGTTCCCATGCCAAAATTTAATGGATACTACAAAAAAAAATACAACAACATTGTGGGGTACTAAGCCCCCCCACCAACGCGTTTCGAGCGCTAGCTCTTTATCGTTGGTGGGGGGGCTTAGTACCCCACAATGTTGTTGTATTTTTTTTTGTAGTATCCATTAAATTTTGGCATGGGAACTAGCTCTCTTTATTAATCCTTATTTGCTGATCCTGTGTGGCTGCCGGTGCCTGCTTTTTCCTATCTGAATCCCAATGATAGCTCCTTTCTCTTAACCTGTGGCAAGTCTTATCTCCCTGTGTATCAGACATCAAAATTACATCTGCAGGGCAGGGGCTTGTGTCTGAAAATATCTGTATGCAGCACTGTGTCTGAAAATATCTGTATGCAGCACTGTCTGAAGAGGCTGAGTATTGTTTTTCTCTTTCTCTTTCCCAGTGTGGATAGGAGGCTGAATATATTTTGAGGTCCCACATTTGGATGAATTCCTGGGGTATACAGAAGACCCCTCAATAGAGAAGACTTACGCCATGGGAGACGTGGCGCTATTCTGGGGCAAAACAAAAAACACCTGATGTGCCAACGAAAACCAATTTGTACATTTTATTCTTGTGTTCTCATGCAAAATCAGTACTAGGTGCTCCAGTGGTAAAGGGCATAACAGGGTCAGTATGGCATTAATACTCTTGGACCAATAAGAAACCTAATTTATGATGCCTGCACAGGTAAGGGGCACGAAATGGTTTAACAAACACTACATTGTCTCCTTAGTGTTATCATGCAAAATAGTCACTAGAATAGCTAATCCTGTGTTCACGATCACCTTGATATTTAAAATGATGTGAACTAAGCACAGTGGCTTAATATGCTAAATGTAGCGTTTTATAAGATCTGACAAGTATCGGATTTAAATAAATGATGTGAAAACACTCTTCTCGCCTTTGATAACAATCCTTGGAAACAATCTTATCACTAAAAGACATTAGGTATTCATCCAAATTGTTGCTGCTGATGTGCTTAGATCTGGTGTTCCTGACAAGAAGCGATAGATAGTTTTTTTTTCATGAGATAGAAATAAGTAAGAGTTACTTAAAGGGTGATTGCATCTTTCTAAGGAAGACAATTATGGTGATAGGTTGTTAAAGCGGCAATCCAAGTGGGACATTTTTTTTACGTGCTGTACATGTAGGATTGAAGCAGGGGGTCTCCAGAGCTGAAGCCCATTCATTTCAGTTACAGGGATCCCCTGCTTCGGAGATACATACCTCTGTAAGGGGTGTCGGTAGCCGTCCCGGATCGCCAGCTGGGTTCATGTACTGATAGAGTTTCAAAGCTCCTGTGCCTTGTGGCACAATAGGAAGCCGTGACATCATGAGGTGAGGCTTCCTATTGGCCAGCGTGACGCGGGAGCTTTAAACTTCGCGGATACCTTCGGAGGAAAGTATCTCGGGAAGTAGGGGGTCTCCGGAGCTGACATTAATGGAGCTCAGCACTGGAGAGCCCCTGCTTCAAACCTGTAAAAAAAAATAATAATATTAAAACGGCCCATTTGGATTGGTCCTTTTAAAAAAATATATATATATCCTATGACCTAATTATATTTCTAAATAATATTTAAATATTATTTGCATTAATTTAGGATATACAGTATGATATCAAAAAGAAAAGTGATGCAATTTCAGTTGTGCCGACATCTTCCGGTATAGCAGTATAGAAACATGGAGTTTGACAGCAGGTAAGAAGCAATTGTCCCACCTGGTCAGCCTATTATCCTATCTCTTGCAAGACCTCGGTCTCTATTTGACGCTTGTCTTTCTTTCATATTTAGGACAGCCTTATGACTATGCCAAGCATTAGTCTCTTACTGTATTAGTCTCTCTGAGAACACGGAGATAGATACGCAGGAAGGAAATTAATAACAAACAGGGTTTAATAAGGGCAGATACAAGGAATCCTGGGTAAACAGGTTAACAGGCAAGGTCAAATAAACAGGACTGGGAAACAGGGACATTGAAACAGGGACAGGACTAGGGCACGGAGAGGTAACAGGTACAGGGCCGGGGACTGGAGAGAAAACAAAGAGTTGAAAACACCAGGAAAGAGTAGCTTCCTGGAGTTTAGGGCAGGGGGGCGCAAGATTTTTCAGGGGGCATGGCGGTTGCAGCGGCCCCGCGCTCTTCCCCAAGGCATTTCAATTAAATGCCAGGGGATCGCGTGAGGCCTCTTCTACTTCACTTACCTTGACAACGCGACGTCAAATGACGCCGCCGGGTCACGTGACATCACGTTGCCATGGCAATGTGATGTCACATGACCCTGCTGCGTCATTTGACGCTGGAGACATGGTAAGGAGGGGGCACGAGAAGGGGGGAGTGCAGAGAGGGGGGCGCAGGGTGGAGACTTTGCGCACCCCCTGGTTTAGGGGACAGAGAGGAAGTGGGTGAGTCCTAGGTTGCAATGCCTCTGGGCTTCGCCCGGTGGATAACTGCAGCACTGCAGCCAAAACAAAGTTCATGAGGATAGGCTTTCTGAGCACTGCCAGACCTGGCCAAGCGCCGATGCACCGGTCTCACCGTCTCTAACACCCCTGTGGGGAGACTGTCCCAGGAATCCATCACCCTTTCCATAGTTTTTAACATTTAAACGAACACAGAACCCTTGCAAAATCCTACATTTCCTCAGAACACCAGACTAAATATTTTGGCTAAATACTGTATTTATTTTATATTAATTATCATCGTCTCACATCATATATCAATTTTATAACGTTACAATATAAAACTAAATAATATTGTGTAGCCCTGCATCCTACTGAACGCAGGCCACTATCATATGCTGTATTACCTGTAGGCTCACAGGGTCTGAGCCTCTGCCACGGAGAGCCTGGGGGACACACACTACTTATAACTTGGTGCAGCGCCTCCACCTGCGACAGCTTCCGCCAGAGGGGAAGTGGGTCTTCGCAGGACTTATATACCTTAAACACACACCAGTGTATCGTAACCAATCAACTTTACTTGCAATATTCTCACACATATATCCACAGGTGTCCCTCCCTAGAGGAGACACTCTAATCAGCGTCACGGTGAACGCCGACCCTCCCGTCTCCCTCCACCGGGTGATCCCACCCCGTGTCCTGTTCCCTTGGGAATAATCCTCCCACCCTCAAGTGAGTCAGATATCTATATATGTATATGAGTGTGACTGCGCAGCCACTGTGTCCCGAATGAACGATGGTACCGTTGGTGCACTTGGAGAATTACCTGCCGGTACTCCAGTACCCGGTGCTGCTACAATCTTCACAAAGGGTCAGCGAGGTACAGATGTCGTCAGCCGTGGATGTCCAGGGCGATCCCACCCGGACACGCTGCGGTTTGCTAGCGGGGTCTGAGCCCAGACATCCCGCCACTTAGAATTGTCCTGGTGATAGTAGTGCGGCAATAAAGGGAACCGGAACCTCACTATGGCAAGTCCCTAACTCCGCTTGTCTCTACTGGGACTCAGGGCCTAACTGGGCCTGGGGCATGCGGCCTACGTAGGGGGCGGTTGGCCTCCCCACACCGAAGCTCCGTCTCCTCTCCAGCCAGCTCTGAGCAACGTGCGCGCAACCACCTCCTTTTCCTCCTTAACCTCGCAGCCCCTTGGCTCAGCCCTATCACGGGGACCCGCGGGGTTGATGGGACCCGTGTCTCGCCACCTCCCTCCAATCGGAACTCTCCTCCTTCGCGGGCTTTGCTTACTCCTGCCTGCGCATGCGCAACCTCTGGCTAGGTTAAGTCTGCACTGGTGCCAACCATAACATGGCGTCTTGCACGACGCAGAGCCTCTGTATCGGAGCGCTCCCTACTGCAACGTACCCGCCCCCAACAACAACAACAAGGGAGAAGAATGGGGGGGGGGTTCCCGGCTACAATTGTTTAATTAAAAAATTGCATGAAATATAGGCAAACACATTTATCGTGATTAAAAAGAAAAATATCAGCCTTCGCAGAATATTTGTCTCTTGGTTACTGCCTGAGGAACTCAAGGGTTTCATAAAGAAGTTTGAAAAGCTGACATAAACCCCCTGATGTTTTCTTTTAACTAGTGCATGGTTTTGTAGTCTGTTTCACATGTTTTTCTAGATGTTAGATGTGGGCAAAATGTGATGTTATTCCCAGATGGGACTCTCCTGAGCAGCAGTAGCTACGGACGCTCCTAAGGCCGCATCCAGGGTGATTTCGCGCGCGAGCGAGCAGCGCGATCAAATCAATGTACAGTACCTGAATTATATAGTGTCCGTAGCGTGGGTAGTTGCGATGCGTGAAGAGACCAAAATTTGCCTTTGTCGTGCTATGCCCTGGTCACGTGCGCAGTTCAGCCAATGAGAGCGAACAACTCACGTGACATCACGTCCACGCCCCCCCATCACGCAACCCTGCAGGGCAGGAATCACCCCAGCTACACCCGAGCGTGACATTGCGGCGCCCGAGAGCGTACTTGCGTGCAATCACCCTGGACGCGGCCTAAGACTACAGACTTCTGATTCCCTTTGATTCGTTTTGGACTTCTCCTGTGCTGAGCTTAGCTGGTAACATTAGAAGGCTGTGTTTATGTTCTCTGTTTAAGGGCAGTACTATGGTTATTTAGAACCAGTGAGAAGGGACCTGAAGATGGGGTCTTCCTCCAAAACGTTGCCTGCATTGTTTCTTTTTTTGTGTCGATTTTCCTGTTTTTTCACTAGATTTTTCTTTATTGTTTGCTTTTTCTTTGGAACATGTTTTGATGCTTTTTTTTTAGCTTGCTCTTGTGTCACCAAGCTTTATTGCCAGCTTTTTATGTTTCTGTGTATGCCAGGTTTGGAGCTTTTAATAAGTATTCTTTACCTTTTTTTTATTTTTCCATTGTTTCTTTGAGCATTTTCTACTTACTCTTTTGCAACCTATTGTATATATTATACTATGAGTAAAATCATATTTTTCTAAAAATCTGCATCTCATAAAGTATTTTCTCATTTGCGTGCTGGTTACCACCGTTTTCCCTAATGTTTATTTAAGGGACTTATGGGCCCCTTTGGTTCCCACACACTTTTACATACTTACTTTATCTAGTTTTGTTTTCTGTTTTGGTTTGCTGATTCCCATATTTGTTTTATTACTGTATAGTGTAATACTCTTTAAATGAAAAAGGATGAACATGTGGTAGACATGCACTCGCATACTCACCAAAGAACAGCTCACATATGGACCACAGTGTCGGGTCTTAGATGGAACGTTGCCGTCTGCACTTCACAAACTCCAAGCGCCAGGCTCCTCCTCTGACTCACGTGATGTCACTTCCGGAATGTGACGACACTCCGATGATCCCATGCGCTTGTTAATGTAGGCAGTCTGCAGAATCCAGATTGCTTGGCGCGTTTCACTCCGAGTTTCGGCATGGGCTGTGATTGTCCCAGGTAAATGTCCTCGTTATATACCATAAGTTGATGACATCATCCAAAAGTGTATAGAAATTGTTGCAGTCAATACAGAATATACAATATACTAATCTAACAATGCGCTATCTCATGGTTTGGAATAATCAACTCCATTTAAATTAATATCTTTCAAAGGATTTTATATTTATTTCAAAATCTCCCAATTAATCTGCCAACTACTTGGATACAAAAGATTATAAAACAACATGTATGGCAGAAGAAAATGCCTGGAACTATGACTTCGACACTATATCGTAGAACAGAAATGGGCGGTCTGGGCCTACCATCAATTCAGGATTACTATGAGGCGACGTGCTTGAATGCGATGTGAGTGCTGGGTGGGTGCACAGCTGAAGCACTGGGTTTGAATGGTGTCTGTGGGAAGCTGCCCCCTTGACTTGGACTTGCTACCTTGGCTTCCCAAAAAATACAGACCTCACATTGATAATATAAACCTCTAACAAACAATATTCTACATATATGGGACAAATTATGTACTATTAAAGGTCTTATTGCAAGCCCCTCTTCATTGAGCCCACTGTTTAGTAACCCCCTATTTCCTCCAGGACATCACGCCAATTCCTTCCTAACTTGGAAAACTAATAACATATGTAGAGTGATGGACTTGGTTTCCAGCGGCTCTGTCCTCTCTTTCAAAGATTTCCAAATGAAATATAAACTAGATAAGGAAGAACATTTAGAGATACTTACAATTAAGAAATGCTGCACATTCTATTATGTTCAAGGGGACGAATCATGCAGGAAAGACTCACTTTGAAGCCTTCCATTTGAATTACGCTGGACAGGGTCATAGCGTCTCGTTGATCTATAAGCTTCTATTATCAATGCAGGACTCTATCAAACCAGGCTATGCCATTCATTGGGAGAGGGATTTGGGGATGGAATTAACCACTGAAGAGTGGACACGGGTATAGTCAAAAGCTAAAAGAAGTTCTATATCCACTCACATTCAAGAGAATACGTCTACATTTCTAATGAGGTGGTATGTAACCCATTCCAGATTGAGGAAGATCTATCCTACGGCATCGGGTCTTTGCTGGAGGAATCGTGGACATTCTGGTACCATGATGCTCATCTGGTGGTCATGTGCAATCATTACTAATTATTATAATAAAAGACTCAACGGAAAAGTTCCTATTAATCTGGCCCCTTTGTTAGATTTTCATGGAAATGTTTCAACCCCTTTATTGATTGACAAATAATGACAACTTACAGTATCTCTCGATTGATCGTAATTGAATTGCTCTGGAATATTACTATGTTCCTCCTTTTTTTTTTTGTTTTCTTCTCTTCATCTCTCTCCTTCTTCAAAAGGTATTTTCATAGATGATGGTATAAATTGTATTTGACTTATTTTACATATTGAATGTATTTCTATGAATGCATTTTCACTTTGGATTACAATATATTTATTACCTTTTTCCTATGCAGCCCCCTCTTGGATGTCTACTATTTATATAAGGGTTAACTGCCTTAAGGGGTTAATTGGGTGGGATCACACAGGGTTTGCCCCCCCTTTCTATCCTGTGACCAGTGATGTCACTATATGAAACACAGAGGGTATATATAGTCACACACTTTATTCTGGAAGCAGGCTCTTCAGAGTCCTGACTGTGGTCCTCAATGTAAGTCCTGTAAATAGTATTCAAGTGTTAGTGATAGGAAATGAGATGTCTTCTCACTGTTTGTTATATTAAAGTTGGTAACATGCACCATCTCAAGCTAGCCCCTGTTAGAGGATAGGGAAACCTACGTTTGTGAGCAAAAGATGCAACACTGTCCTGTTCTCATAGGGTTGCCCCAACCGCAGCCTGAACTTACTGTCCTTACAGGGTTACCTATGCTGCATCCTGTGCTCACTTTGAATCTGCCCAACCGGCAGGTTCTCAATGCATCAGAATCTCTGCATGCTGTTTCCACTTCATTCTTTTCAATGGGTAACACAAGCCAAGGACCTCCTCTGGCTAGGATAGGAGCCTAGTAGAGGATACAGGGGGGTAGCTATAGCCCGGGCAAAGCCTGCAGGCTTGCACTCTTGGGGGCCCGCTCTCTAGGGTGAGCAAGCCATATTTGTCCATGAAAAGATCAGGACAAATGTCACGCATGCGCAGTCGGCGCTTGCCAACTGCGCATGTGCCGATCACTTATGCGCACAAGCAGTCGGCAAGTGCTGATTGCGCATGCACACTAGCAACTGGTAAGTGCCGATGGCGAATGCGCAGCCAACACTAGAACATTTTTGCCCGGGGCCCACGCATATATAGCTATGCCTCTGAGAGAATTAATCCCCCGAAAGTATTATTTGTCATGAGTTTTGTCACAGTATCTCCTATGTCAGTGTAGCCACTTTCCCCCACCCCCTGGGTGATATGGCGGCTATGGTGTGTGTGGTGCGTTACCTGTGGCTCACAGGGGCCTGAACCTCCGCCGCTGGGAGCCTGGGGTGCACCTGATTCGTCTGATAACAGCGCCTCCACCTGCAAGGGATCCCAACTTGGTGGGATAAGCCCCTTACAGGAACAATACCAATAATACACACTCAAGTATATACTAACAACCTTTACTGAACACACTATAACAGTGCCCTGTGCTACACAGTATAATAGGCCCAGCACCGTACCACCAATGAGTGTCCCCAAAGGACATGGTGTGCTTAGCACCAATACACTGATGTCCTTTTCCTCCAAGGTCAGGGCCCACCCAAAAGCGTAGGAGATAGCGCTATCCCGTGAAGTGTTGGTGCACTTAGTTGGATACCTGCCTGGGGCTCCAGCCCCGGGTAATGCAGATTAACAAAGGGGATTCGTCTGATACAACGATGTCGTCATCCGCAATGGCGTCCGCCTCCACGTGGGGTGAATTCCATTGTGGATAATATCACCATACAGAGTCTTTTACACGGAGGTGGTCTGGTCCCAGACCACAAGCCACAATCACTGGGCGGAGTCTTCACTGTATCCCTGACACAAGACAGTCAATGGGGAAGATACATCCCTATCTACGGGGCCTTCCCTGAAGCAACCACAAGCTACTGTGAGTCGGGCCTAAGTGGGTATAAACTAGGCCTACTCTTAGAGTCACTGACTCTGATACACTACCTGCTTGATTCAGCTCCCTCTTCCGACTGGCGTGGTCCCTGAAGCACGCCAAATGTATCTTCCTAGGTTGCCGAGATCCTGGCAGCCCAATTGGCTGTTTGCGCCCATGTGCCTGTTCTCCCAGAGGCTCATGGGATTTGTATTTCCCCTGCGGAGCTATGGGTGTAATGGCCGCCTCTTCTTCATACTCTGCGCATGTGCCGGGTGTTATAAGATGGCCGCCGCAACTCTAGATGTCGTCCGCGCATGCGCGAGCTGCCACTGCGCATACGCGACACTCAGCCAAGATGGTGGCACCCTCGGTGGAATACCGACAACCTGCTCACCTGCTCCCTGCCCCGCAACAACCTTACAGACATCCCCCTCACGCAGCCCGGAGGTAAGATCTGGCTACATCAGTATATGTGAACTGTTTTAAATTTCCCCTGCGGAGCTATGGGTGTAATGGCCGCCTCTTCTTCATACTCTGCGCATGTGCCGGGTGTAATAAGATGGCCGCCTGGCTACATCAGTATATGTGAACTGTTTTGAACACGTTTTTTGAATAAAAGTTACTGGCCCATATTTCTCTAGTGCGTTTACCCATACACCATCTATATGGCTGAGAGATTGAGCACTTATGTTTTATGGACTAATCTGATGTGGCTCCATTCATAGCCGGGGAATGGGGGTAACATCTGTCAATGTTTATAAAATGAATGAAAACCAATAAAAAAAAATTTGGGTAGAAAAAAAAGTTGATATTTCCCTGGGTTTAGCTTTGGTTCCAATCATGGGTGGAAATATACAAAAATGGCAGGTTTGCTGCTTTAAAAACAGAGAAGATACAGCTGTCTCTAAATGAGGCACATATTGTTGTTACAGCCAGCGAGCATACGTACAGACATCCCCTACAATTATGGGACCGTCCCGTTAAATTTGGGACAGTTGGCAACTTGACTCCTGCACAAATAGAAAGCAGATAACATTCTAAATAATTCCAGGGGTTAAAGTAGCTTAGAAAAAGTAATGCTGTGCCTGATTTAATAAACAATTCTATATGTTCTAAAACTGGGGCAAAGCTCTTTGGAGTATATGATAGAAAGATATATTTAACCCCATTTTGGGATCACCATATAAATGTAAATAAAGACGACTCTGTTCATAACTATAGAGTTCCTGGCGCCCATCCTTTCTACATCATCACCCAGCATCCTGATAAGGTAATACACTGAGGAAGCCGTATATATGTATGTAACCCATCGATCCCCACCCAATCGCAGATCAGGTCCCCTAAGGTGTTCTGTGGTCTGGCTACATGTCTCTGTGTGGGGCATACCTGCTGGCAACAGGAGGGCCTGAGTCTCCCGCGATGACATGGGGGACAACAGGACAGGTTTATGGGGTGAATGCCTTCGTTTTCCTTCTACTGGTACAGCGCCTCCATCTGCAGTAAACCCCAGGGATACGGGGTGGAATCCCTACCGCAGAAATCCCCCTCCCAGGGATGAGAGATTCCAGTCTCACACAATAGGTCTTTTTCCAATTAGCAGCAGCTCTTTATTTCTCTTATTCTCCACAGCATACAATCAGGTATCGCATAAGAACCAGCAGCCAGCTGTACTCCTGTAGGATGTCCCTGCCTCCACTCTGGACCTAGGGCCATCCAGAGTGGGGCTAGCTCTTCCCTTACCCCCTAAGCAGGGTAAGAGGTATTTGATCCACATCACTATCAGCTCTACTCATAGGCTGTTCACTCTTCTCTTCTCTCTAGCTAACTCATAACTCCTCACAGACTAGTGTCAGGCTTGACAACCCTCATCACTAGACTAGCCACACTAAATAGGAAGTGACACTGCTCTTTGTAGCTTCCAGTAGGCACCGCCCCTGTGTCTCTTGATTGGACACAGGGTCAGGTAACCTACCTTCACTGACTCAGTACAGTGTCATAAGTAGCGAAAATCCATTATTCCTGGCAACCTGCCCTTAACAGGGATTACGCACAGGAGGAGGATAGAAATATAGCCCCTAATCTTACCACGGCTACACACACACACACACACACACACACACACACACACACACACACACACACACACACACACACATTGTAAAAACAGAAAGAAAAAGAGCATCACAAAAAAAACAAACCTTTACTTTAAGAAGAAAGTGGAACTAAAAGTGTACTGAGTCTGCACATAATAAAAATGGTGCTACTCCATACCCAGACAAGTCGACTGTCACTGGTTGTGTGCAAGTTTCACTGAATTTTAGAATAAGCAGTCTCATAAACTTTAATAGTCTCAGCACGTTTCCAGTAACAAGCCATATATTAGTCCAGAACCCCCAAATCTCACTGGTTTCTGTCCTTAGAGCCCCCTGGTATTTGACCACAGAACAAATAACCCTAAATGATGTTGATGGAAAACATGCATTTAGTTTTGTCATAAAGTCAAGAGTATAATTAGAGCAAGATAAATATAGAGCAATGTATTAATTAACTGAGCTCATGACTGCAGGGCACAGCGGGCTTATATACAGCATATCCAAAGTATGCAGCGAAGCATTAATAATGAAATGTTCTTCTGCACAGTTCTTGCTTGAAAACAAGATTTCAGTATGAACCATAAAAACCTTAGTTGGCCTGGTAAACTCCCGGGGGAATTATTCCTATTCACAATGCCATAGCTGGGTTACTTAGCTGCATCGTTAACTTGCAGAGGAAACTTCTCCCTTGATTCATCTAACTAGCTCAACTCAGTTAACCCCTTCGGTGCTGGAGAAATATGCTGCTGCTCCCGCAAGGTTACAAAGCACCAGTTCTAATTTATTGGACCGGCATTAAACTGAAAGCACACAAGTATCACAGCTAACATTAAACACACACAAAGTCCCAGCAAGCTGAAGAACCCCCAACCCCACCGCATATATATAGTGTCAAAAAGGAGAGCTACTCAGCGTGGCCAAATGCATACAACAAAAGACAGAAATGCCCAACGCTACATCCAATGTGACAAAATACATACTGCAATACTGCAGTGCTGATATTCTCGTGAGTAAAGGTCATTTAGTTAAACCCTTTGGCCAAAGCATTATAAGTTTGCAGCCACGTCCACGGCATGACCAGGAAGCACATCCTAACACTACCTGATAACATTCTCTTTTACCTCTGCTGGAGGGAGATGACCACATTGGGTCTGTCCTACACGGGAACATGAAAAAAACTGTTACTTGGAAAGTGGTGCAGGGGGGGAGGGAGGGGGCACTAACCTCCAAACAACTGATACCAGTTGCAAATTAAAAGTAATAAACACACAATATCCCAGCTAGCTCAAGAACCCCAAAACCCACCACATCATTTATAAAGGCTATATATAGTGTCAAAAAGGAGAGCTACTCAGCGTGGCCAAATGCATACAACAAAAGACAGAAATGCCCAACGCTACATCCAAAGTGACAAAATACATACTGTTTGGAGGCAAGTGCTCCCCCCCCCAGGGTTTAAGCTCACCCCACCCCACTTTCCAAAGATGTGTTATAAATAAAATAAAAAAATTGATACACAATAAGAGACTTTGTCATTTGACCAACGAGTGCTTGGTAGCATTTGTTTGTGTAACAATAAATAAGTCACACTAGACAATTTTGATATGGATTGTTTGGACATAATATACAAGGCATGTATTCTTATATATTTTTAAAGGACTACACTGCCACCCAGCGGTCATTTAGTGAATTACAACACCAAATATGCAATCCCTGTAGTGTTTGCAATCCATATACAGTACTTAGGCTGCGGCCACGCTGGCGCTGAGCGCGCTTGCCGCTTGGAACGCTCACTTCTATAATATCAAATGTGTACAGCCACATTGTCACAGGCGTTTTTCACCCCATGCTGCAATGGTCTCCCATATAGAGACTGCCTCCGCATATGTCTTAGGGTATATGGTTTCCAAATCATAATAGCAATTGGATCATAAGATCTGCGCCCACAGTGGAGGTCCCTGAGCCGTCTCTCAGCTCAATACACGGAGCGGTCGCGTCTCCCCTCTCCCGCACTTCCGGGTTGGTTTCTCGGGCGCGAAACTCTTGCGGTATCTCGGGCCTGACAGCTGTTCTTGTGTGGAGCCTCCCTCTTTGATCCGGCTGAATATTTCAGACATATTGCACTATGTTGTATATGTTTCTTATTTTTCATGGTCTTTGCGCTCCCTCATTCTTTTAGGTTTAGACCTATGTCTTTGCAGTTTACAGTTTGCACTTACCTTCTCTATTATGGGGTACCACCTCATTGGTTTTAATTATGTTTTATATTGTTATAATTGAATACATTAAAGTGATTATTTTCTAGGGATGTTTTGAGTGCTCATTCTTGAGACTTCTTTTGTGAGAATATACACACGCACGCACGCCAATAGAAATCTTGGGGTCCAGTTCAAATTAAAGGAGAAGAGCCCACCTTGATTAATCCCCCCATCTTCCCCTTGTTATCTCCCTCTCCCCCCCATTAAACCCCACACAACGTATTGTGTGTTCCTTAGGGGTGGGAGAACGAGGTATGGGGAGAGACAGAGGGGGGCGGGAACTAGAGACAAAGCAAAGGATAGAGAGCGAGAGGGGGAAGGATAGAGAACGAGAGAGGGTGTGGAGAGACAGAGAGGGTGTGGAGAGAGACAGAGAGAGAGAGAGAATGAAGGAGAGACAGAAAGAGGATGTAAAGGAGAAAGAGACAGCCCCCCTGTGGAGAGATGGCAAGAGATAAGAGTGTGAGTGAGAGAGAGGGGACAGGGATATTGGAAGAGGTTCTGAGTGTGCCCCTCTGCCTACCGGCTGCCCCGGAGGATTGAGGGATTCTGTTAGAAACCTGTGGAGGGGGCCTGCCGATGTGCCTGCTGAAAGGTGTCTGTCAGTGGAATGTCCCTTCTACCAGTCTACAGCAAGTTGCCTGGACAGGCACCTCCAAAGACACCTTCCAGCAGGCCACCTCTGTGGATCAGGCCAGATGGAGGTTTGCCTGCAGGATAGTGAGGGAGAGGCAGCAGCTGGGGGTCTGCAACCTGCAGAGAGCCGCAAGTACTGTAGCAGCGGAAAGAGCCGCAGGTTGCCGGCCCCTGCACTAGGCATTCCTCTCTTAAGTTGAATTAACATAAATTAGCATCATCCTATATTTCTAATGACATGCAATGAAGACATTGTCTCAGTTCATAACATATATGTATTCTGGTCATACAATGTTATTGGCCTCCCTCACACATTATACTGCGTGGCATTAGATGTTGGCGAAATACAAATAAAAGATAATATTGACGGGGGTTATGTATTTAAGTAAACCAGCTGTAAAAAAGTAGAAGAAAGAAAATAGCACCATATTTTTCAAAGAAAACTCTTAATTGCTTTTAATTGTTTTTCCCCCCATGATAACTCGTGTGCCATTTGTTGCACCACATTTTGCCCCAGTTCTTCAGGCAGGAGACTGACACATAACCCATTCACCCACTAAAAGTGACATCCCCACACTGTTTATTAGTTTTCCCCTGGTTTAGAGAAATATAGATGGGAGGAAAAACTGTTGGAAAGGTTGCTACAGGCTTTCAAGTTCTCTCAATTCTAAATATACTACATGGGAATGCTCCCAAGTGGCATATGTGGGCACTTGTTCAATGACAAACAGAAATGAAGACATACTTGTGCAATATTTGACCTCACTATTTCCACGGAGATTGTTCCATGCACCTACTGCCCATCAAATGGAGAGTATTTTCCATGAATCCATCACGTTCTTGCATGATCTGTTTTGTAGCACTAGAAGGTTCCATTTGATAACCTATGTAAAGCATTAATGTGTTTGAAGTGCTAAATCCTCTTTTCTCTTTAAAGCAGCAATACATTTCTCTCCCCCGCTCCCCCAACTTTTTGTGTGTAAAGCATGTGCCAATATATATTTCTACATTCTTACTAAAGCTGGCAATCATTTGGTGCTCATGTTATAAATCTGTAAAAATCCTGATTGTGTGCCTAACGAAATGGCTGCCTTCTAACTTTGTGCTGCAGTCTGAAATGCTGCAGCTGATATGTAACAATATATTACTAAGTGTTGCATTATTGTTTCAGCTTTCAGTCATAGACAGCCTGCTGTTTGAAAACACAGCAACAGATCTGTTTGTGATACTTTGTTGTCAAAGGGAAGAGCTCAAAAAGGTGTGCATCAGAGCCTGTTTTAAAAGAAGAAGTGGACAAGACTTCCTAAATGGTTGCTGCAGCCAGCAAAAGGATAATCAATACATTAAGAAAGTCATTAGAACATGTGTTTTTTGTTTTACATAGCTTCCATGCACACAGGGAATAAGGTGCCCAACCAATGTGAAACATGCAGGTACATTTTCCCTCAGGCATTCATTTCACACTTAAGGATTTTGCTGCATCAAAGTGGTTAAGCTACAGAAATGTTCTGGTTCGTATAGTTTGTGGTTACATGCCCCAGTGTGTGGTTGTGTATTTCAGGCAGTCCCACCAACTCAGCATATCACTAAAAGTTGCCAAGTAGGCCCATACATTTCCAGCTATTAAGTTAATTAGCAAAATAAAACAATTGTGCATTATAGCAGTCACAATTTTCTGGTAAAAATGACACAATAGTATCGCTGTTTCAGGCACTTTAAAGATCATAGTTTATTTACTGTATAATAAAAATCTAGTATACAGATTAGAGGGAATCTGATAATAGCAACTATAGTTATTCACCATCTAGGATTTTTGCTCTCAGTATACCAACAAAAAAATGTTAATGTTTCATCACCTATAAAGCCCCACGGTCATCCCTTCCTGTGCGGCCTGGCCCTGCAACTGACGCCGATGCTTTCAGGTACCTCTGGCACTGAAGGGGATGATTTCTATGCAATGTATTATATGTACAGAGTGAAGCCAACAGAAGTGTAACCCACAGTGGTACAGCGTTAACAAACTTGTAAAAGTCACCATTTAGAGTTTAAACATTAATGGGTTAACCTGCATAATTTTATTTATAAAAATGTATTCGAGTTCTCGTTACAGAAATTGTCGTCATCTGAGCCGCAGTCATTACTTTGCTATCATATACATGCAACATTTCTTAGGATTGACAGTCGGTGTTTGATCGGACGTAGACAGTCGACATTTCTAGTGGAACATGTTAACCTAGGTGAATACACAGAAAATTAAAAACTGCACCCAACGTGTGTACTGGTCCAAAAAAAGCATCTCGCACAGAAAAACAGAAAGATGATAAAACAAAATCACGTCATGTGTAACACATTATTTTAAAGGGTATACATAGCAGAGCACCTGCACGGTCCAAATGTCACTGTAGGACTTCCTTTACCGCTTGCAAATAAGAGGCTGAAATGTAATCTCGCATGTGGGTTCTGACATTAGGTGTACAACTCATCAGATCTTGCAAAATAGTAAGATGGGAGGAAAAGGGGGAATTACTATACAACTGAAACTATTTACATTATATAATGGAATGTAAGCCATCCCAAAATGGCATTCAAAAACCATGGGACCTCTCTATACTAACCTAATACTTTAAGGTTTAAAATTATGATTAGTAGAAGTGTACACTAAATGTACAGAAAAAGCAAACCTATGGAGAATTTTTTTTACTGAGCAGCTTAAAATGATACATTTATGCTAAAACAGTTTTAATAAGCACTAACCAATGAGTGTTAAAAATAAAATGGAGAAATTGGGACAACGCTATTTAACTTTGGTGATGCAAAGGCCTTTTTGTGACATGTTCTCCCAAGTCTGCAACTTGTAACTGCTGCAACAAGCCTTTCTGGAGAAACTTGAGAAAAAGCTAATCCAACTCTGCATGCATGCTTTTTGCTGCCAGTTATTTGTTATTTAACATAAACCCTTGCGGTAACTAGAAAACAAGGTTACAACAGTTACACGAGTTTAAAGAGTAGTGGAATGCCAATATGGCAAGAAAAACATGTTTCTCAACAGGAAGGTGTCTCGTACCGGCAGAATCTGCATACAGACACAAATAAATGTCTTCTGAGCCGATTCATTATAAGCAAAAAGGTACAAATCACTGAAAAGGTCAATAGAAGCAGAGACAACTGGTTTTATGTACCATGAACACTCCAGTCCACTGTATTTACTTTGTAAAGGTGGCAACCACGGCCCATAGGATTTCATTGGCGTTTGCCTTCATGCACTCAATCTCTGGGTCTAGATCGAGCAGTTGCCGCACTCTTTTCATGGCCAAGTCGTACTGTTCATCCAAAAGCGGGGCAAAAGCGTTCTCAACGACGTCGGAAGAATGGGCTAGGTAGATCAGGGCCAACAAACGCTTGTCCATGCGATGCGGATCTTTCACCCATTTGTCAAGAACCGCTTCCTGCACCTTCTTAATGAGACGTTGCTTGATGTTGTTGTTGGTGAGGGGGTGTGTGGTCATGTCAAATAGAAGAAAGTTCTGTTTCTCTGTAGTTAGCACACCCTTTTCCACAAGATTTTTAGCTAAACGTTCACGCACATTTCGTAACTGGAAGTGTAGTTTCAATGGATTCCATGTCTCACCTAAAATAAATTACAAATATTTCTAATTATAGCATGTGTAGAAGATTACCAGCAAGTTGAAGCGCCAGGACAAAATTAATCGAAACGATATATAAAATTATTTGATTTTGCCGGTTCACATGGTGCATGCATCAGGTCCTGCTCGTCTCCAACAAAATGGTGCGGGGAAAAAAACCTGAATGAAACTTAAGTTTTTATGGTTGTGTGTTTCACCGAGGGGCAGGGTTTGAAAAACTTACAGGCAATGTCATTATCGACGGTAACCCCGTAGTAAAGTTTATTTTCAATTCCAAATCTTATGAAAAGCAGAACACTAGTGATAAGTGAATAATAGTGTCTCAATATTGCAAGACTGTGAATACAAAAAAATAAAATTGTATGCAACCACAAATGTAAAAACAGATGTATTGTTAAAAGACTGAACCTTACCTACTGTAACAATGTATGTTAATATTTGTTATTTTATTGTTTTTTTGTCCTCCAACCCTATTGTACAGCGCTACGGTATATATTGGTGCATTATAAATAATAATAATAACGTTCTGTCAGCTATGGAGATCTTTGATATTAGCCATTGGAGGGAATCAAACTTCAAAACATCTGATATAATATACTGTGGCCTACAGTTATAAATTTGTATCATTTTCAAGGACAATTTTCTGCAACATCTTTTAATGATACACCATGAAGTTCTTCAAAGATGAACATGAGCTTTTAAGACCCAACCGCTTCTTAGCTGAAGATGGTCAACTGTAGATTTTAGTAGATCTGTGTGCACCAAAAAGGTGAAGATATCCGACTAGCATCCTCTCAATCCACCTTTAAGAGCCACCTTAAAACACACCTGCTTAACGAAGCATATGAGTAGTTCCGTGGCTGATACTATACACCTTGGCCCCTTGCAAACATACTTACCAGAATGCATTGTTAGCTCCTCTGGCATCCGACTCCCCTCCTCAAATACGTCTTACAAATTATTATACTTGGGAACAAACATTTGCACTTACCACTAAGAAGTTCAATCCAGCTTTGCACAGTTTCCGGTGTTGGGGTTTCCTTTATATGCTTCAAGGCTTCATCAAGCATTACATCGCCTGTGGGAGCTTCAGACTTACAGATAACCTATGGAAGAGAGGTTTGCAGAATTGGCATTACATTACTCTCAGTAATACAACCAGCCTTGAGTCTCATCTGTGATGCAGGATGAAGACCCACTTATTATTCACAAACTTATTAGCCAATAAGTTACAGAATGTTCATATTTAAAAGCTCAGACCCTTCCAATGCATCCAGCACGCAGTAATAGAGCAAGATGCAGCACTTTGTAGTTTAATTATGGTGTGAAGAACAAGTCTTTGACATTCCACATAAAAAGCGCACCCGTTTGCATTAATAAGTATCGAATTTATTTCAACAGTCTTGACATGTGCACCTCTGCTAAAGGTGCATGGACAACTGGATATGCAATACAAAAGAGGCGCGGTCTATACGCCTTCAGCCAAGGTGCATATTATGTATAGGTCAAGTGAGCATGGTGAGTATTGCTCAAAAGCTCAACACCACTGCTCCTATATTCAAAGCCCCTCCCCCCCCCAAAAAACTAAGAATATGGCCTTAAAATATGCTAGTGTTTTCGTTCACTGAATAAGGCTGCGCTTACAGCGCCGGCGAACTCGTGTCAAAACAAATGCATTGCTGCCGTCGTGTGCGCTTATAGTAAGGACGGAGCGACGGCTTGGTCATGACTCAATTTGATTTTTCCAGCAACCGCAGCGTGACGTCACCGTCGCCGGCTCTATAAGCGCAGCCTTAGGGGGTCAATGTTTATTTTGGTTGTTCCACATCCATAGTAAGGAAGTAAACAGAGGGCACCAAAATCAGCATGCCTTAGAAGATCAGCAGCGGGGGCAGAAGAGGAAAGTGGGTGGCAAAATCCGAACGCTATGTCTCCCCTAGATGACCAGTGTAGGACACAGCAGATTAAAGACACATGCCCTCCTTATTAAAAGGACAATTAGAAAAGGGGACTGGACAAAGGAGGGTCAAAATCCATACTAAATATCTTTTTACACATTTCTCCAAGCACTAACAAAATAAACTTTCAAAAATACCGTTTTAACTATTCAACCATAACACACAGTTCAATTTGGTCTCACTTAGGACTTTAAAAACAGGTCTCAAGTCCAACACTTGCACCAGGTAGTGTTCGCTTACCTTTCTTGCTAGTAGACTTCTGCGCCTCATACCACAAGCTTCGAGTTGGATCCGGTCCCTAAATGCCAGTTCGATTAACATACAGCCACGTAAACCAGCGGAAATGCAATCATTCCAAAAGGATGTGTAACCCTGAAAGGAAACAATCACCCGGGCATTCTGTTTAAACGTTGCATGGCCAGGTCCCGACAGGATGCACTGGTACAAAACAATAGCAATCCTAACAAACCAAGCACCCATGCACACCACAGTATGAGATTGCCCAAACATGGAGTGCATACTGACAATGCTCTGCAGATCTCTCAAGTACTTAAACCGTTCACTAGATGATCAGTGGGAACAGACAGCATACACTATAGATCAGCACACAACCATTTTGTAACTCAATAGAATCTGTACAAGTTAGGAATTGTATTTAAAACCAGAGACATAACATAAAACACAGACAAAGGCACTGTACCGTATATAAGTTTTTCTGGATGTGCACTGAGCTTTGTCTGTGTTTTATGTTAAGTCTCTGGTTTTAAATATATATATATTGCCATGCTCAGTAGCACTCCTCTGTGAAACTTATATGCTTATATATATGTTGTGGGTATTTTGGGGGTTCAATATGAGCTTGTAGGTGTTCTACAAGTTAGGAATTGATAGGACTTCAGAAAGCCATCCTAAGCCCAGCATTTACACATACTTGGGCGTGGTGAGGCCCCATATCCGTACCCTTGAAATTGTGCAATTTTTTTGGCTGTGAAAATAAGAATGCAGCACCTAGGCACAGCAGCAGAGAAAAGCATTTCTGCAGAAAAAACTTCATTTAGCACATAATTGTTGTAGAGCAGGGGTTCTTAACTTGTGGTCCATGCTCCCCACACCCCGTCCACCAAGGGGGTCCTTGCAATATATATATTTTTAAAGTACTGCCTAAAACAGAACCAGAAAAATAAAAAAATGTAAACTATATCCTATTCAGAGTACATACTTTTCTTAGCTAATTTGTAACGCATTTTTATGACAATATAGTATTTAAGAGTGTCAGGTACATAGGTAAATAGTTGAAGCTCTAGGGGTCTGTAGGTACAAATGTGTGGAAAACCAGTGCTTCAGAATAAGCCAGTCCCTTTAATATGAGTCGGCGCTAGGACCACTCCAAATGTGCTAATGTATGCCCTAATAGGGATAGGGGACTAGTACCTGGTGCTATTGAGCACCAATAAACAGTACATAGTTTGTCCCATACAATGAGAGATAAGGGTATGGAAACCCACAGGTGCAACTCACAGTTCGCTTCCAGGATCCATAGAGCGGTCTCAAAGCAGCAATCAGCGGCGTGCAATCCACCAGGCAGGACAACAGGAACAGATGAAAAAGGCAGTGCACTGCCTAAAAAGCAGGAGGCTCACGGTGGCATAAAAACAATTTAATAAATAAAGGGATCAGACATAGCCCCCCACAGCAGCAGCAGATGACACACCTATGCGTTTCGGGACCCTTTATCAAGGTGTACTATGCTCCAAAGATAAGCCGGTATATAAATACAAGCGCCGTTCGCGCCAACGAGTGACGTCACGATCTCTCCTCCAATCCACTAACATCCTCTACGTGTATACAATTTGATAGGCTGGAGAAATGGTGTCTGTCTCAACAAACTTTATTGAGACCTGCATCACAAGAAGTGTGTGCAGGCTCTTGGATAGGGACTCTGATTGGTTGGTGATGACAATATTGAAAATAACTTTATTAGGAACTCACAAAAATACAATAAAAAGAGGATAGTGACGTCAGTCATTCGCCTAATTGTCCAGTGCAAGAAAAATATCCTAATACAGAAAAAAAGAAAAATCCTAAGAAAATGTAAAAAAAAAAAAAAAAAAAAAAAAAAAAAAAAAACAACAATATTTGAATAAAAGCACAAAACAAAATTAAAAGACACACACAAACAAATTTATTAATATCCCCCAAGATCCTGAAAACACATCAGTGCCTATATAAACCAACATCTTTATTAATCATGACAAAAATAGCACTGCCCCAGGGGGGATGGTCGATTACTTAAGGTGTGTGGTATTGAATCTGTCCCTTGTCATGTGAGGGATGGGAATCGGATCAGGAGGCTTGACCATAGAGAGGCCTACTGGATCTTCATGTTGAAGACCCAGGTCCCTTTCGGACTCAATACAGATTGGGACCTGGGTTACTTCCTTTGATCTGGTGGCTCTCTACGGTCTTGCTCTTGACCCCCCCCCCCCCTAATATAATATCAATATAGATATCTTCATAATATTTGATTTATCTTGCCTCAATCAGTACCTTATTGATACAACCCCTCTAATTATTTCAGATATTTCAAACAATTCTGATATTTTAATTTCTTTAGATATTTTTGTATACTCATTTATTGATATCTTATTTTTTGCTCTTCAAGTTTATTTTTTGCTCCTCAAGTTTATGAAGATTTGTTTCTATGATTATCAACTGCTGTTATCAAGTATGTTTACTTTACGCATTGCACATCTTCTTACAAATTACAAGTATTGATTTATGCAAAATATGTTTGACCTGGATTTAATGAAATTACTGTAATTTTTGTAGTATATGTAATTTTTCCAGTATATGCATGAAAATCATATGTTGCCTTTCACATCCCCCTGAGTTCCAGGGTACACACCAGTGCATATTGGGCTATTTTTGCCATGAGTAATAAAGATGTTGGTTTATATAGGCACTGATGTGTTTTCAGGATCTTGGGGGATGTTAATTAATTAATTTGTTTTTGTGTGTGTTTTTTTATTTTGTTTTGTGCTTTATTCAAATATTGTTTTTTTAAATGTTCTTAGGATTTCTCCTTTTTAATATTTAGTTTATTTTTTTTCTGTATTGTTGGGATATTTTTCTTGCACTGGGTGATTAGCCGAATGACTGACGTCACTATCCTCTTTTTATTGTATTTTTGTGAGTTCTTATTAAAGTTATTTTCAATATTGTCATCACCAACCAATCAGAGTCCCTATCCAAGAGCCTGCACACACTTGTTGTGATGCAGATGGACATGCTGGGGTCTCAATAAAGTTTGTTGAGACAGACACCATTTCTCCAGCCTATCAAATTGTATACACGTAGGGGATGTTAGTGGATTGGAGGAGAGATCGTGACATCACTCGTTAGCGCGAACGGCGCTTGTATTTATATACCGGCTTATTTTTGGAGCATAGTACACCTTGATAAAGGGCACACGGCCCAAAACGCATAGGTGTGTCATCTGCTGCTGCTGTGGGGGGCTATGTCTGTTCTCTTCATTTATTAAATTGTTTTTATGCCTCCTGTTTTTTAGGCCTTTTTCATCTGTGTCTGTAGGTACAAAAAAGAACCACAGGTGCAGAGTAACCGTGTGTACTTGTTTATTTATTTTTATTTATTTAGCATGTTGATGTATAGTGCTGCTAGTTTTACGTAATGCAGAGGTCCCTGCCCCATGGAGCTATGTTGTTGGTGCCTGAGGCACAGGGAGATAAAGTGACTTGCCCAAGGTCACAAGGAGCCGACACCAGGAATCGAACCAGGTTCCTCGGCTTCAAACTCAGTGCCAGTCAGTGTCTTTACTGACCTGAGCCTCTCCCTGGAACATCTCTTTCCTTAATGTGGTAGCACCGCTATCGTATCCCTTGCCAGCTGTGGTTCACAATACTTTTAATGCCATGTCTTCCATTTCCCATATCATTTGGGTTGTGTAGTCCAACCTACTTATTCTACACGGGCAGGAACATCAGATAACATTTTGAAGTTGACCTGATTCTATTCTTCCATATTGTGCTATCCCAGGCAGGCAGGCATGACATGCAGTGGACAGTCAGCGTTTTGGTCGCGGGCAAACGTCTCATTCCGAACCGGTAGTACTATAAAATGGAGCCGTCAAAAGCAGCCAAATAACGCATGTATACATTATACAACACACACAAAATAACAGTGATGTAAAAATACCGGACACCTGGTCCCTTAAAATGCCACCTTTGGTGTCTGTCCTGTGCGCAACTACTGACCCATCAATCACAGCTGCAACTTCAAAGTTGGATCTGGTGCGCTGGCACCAGCGATTGACAGGTCGCCCGCGCAGTGAGGAGAGCTGGGAGAAGCAGAGAGCAGAAGGCAGAGGCCACGCAAGGGCAGGGGGCAGAGCTAGTTGGAGGTGTGTGTCGGTGTTAGTGCGAGTCTATCCTGGATACCCACTGACATACAGAATTTTCCCGGGCACCTAAAATTTTCACCCTGGCGCCTGGGTTTTGTGGTCAGTAACTGTGCCACAGCCGCTCACCCGTTCCTGCTTTAGTAGTGCAACATGAAAGCAGGATCGGGTGCCGACAGGTGACAGGTCACCTGGAGCTGCTCCGCTCAGTGTGTACCGCAGGAGAGAGGGTTTCTGGATCGAAGAGCATCAGCTCTGTGCCCGCCCCTGCTCTCCGTGTGGAAGACGGGAGCAGGGAGACATACGGTCCGTGTCAGCGAGGGAAGGGGAAAGAGGTAAACGTTAGGTCCGGGTCAGCGAGAGAGGGGGGAGGGGGAAGAGTGAGGTCCGTGGCGATCTGCTTCAGACATCTAAAAAGAGAGGCTGGTTACCCGTTTAAATAAAGATAAAAACGAAGGATTTTTGGACAGTCGGACGGTCTCCACCACGGTCAGTCCTCCAGGTCACTTGAAGCTATAATGAAGAAACATTGGGGTTTATTAAAGGGTGATCCAGCTTTATAAGGAAACCTGGAACATTTCCCATCTATAGGAAAGCAAACAGTAATAAAAACATAGTGGCTTCTTGTAAACTTAGATCTAGTCAGGGCCCCACATTTAGTTTCAGGCCATCAGGCAATTACAGGTGCAATAGGGGGGAGATGTTTAATGTGCACCTTTTTTGATCCCAAGAAGGAGTACACATCTTCCTCCAATGGTGAATCATTTAACGTTAAGGGGTTCATCAATTGTTTTAAAGCATTTGTTGTTTACCTATTGACCTGTAGTTGCGGTCCCCAGTATGTGGGTCGGACCACCGACCTCTAAGTACGAGGTTTCTAGAGCACAGAAGAAATATTATTAATGGGGCCACCAACCACTTTGTTTCTACACATTTTTTATTAGCTCATAATAAAAATCCGGAAGAATTTAAAATGATGGGATTAGAATTAATTTCCCCTCTCGGTTCTAGCGATGGATCGAACTAAGCTTGACGTTAAACGTCTATTACTACAGCGGTGCGCAAACTGGGGGCATGGGATTTTTCTGGAGGGGCGCGTGCAGTTGCTTAGGCCCCGTGCTCTGCCCAGAGGCATTTAAATTAAATGTCGGGGGACCGCGCGAGATCTCTGCAACTTAAATTTACTGGGATTCAGCCGGCTTCTGGCCACATCACCATGACAACGTGGTGTCATGTGACGTGTCCTCATTGAAACGCGGGACAAATGACATTGCGGGGTCACGTGACCCTCGGCATCATTTGACACAAGGTTACTGGGGAGTGGGGGGCACGAGCGCTGGAACCAGCACATATGGGGGGGGGGGAGAGAGAGAGGGCAGCAAAAAAATAATAATATAATAATAATTTGCGCGCCCGTGTATTACAATATTGTCTGAATGAAAATCTTTGATATATCATCTACAAATTAGAATTTAGTAGATGTCATTAGGTCACTATTCATATCATTATGGTATTCCATTAATATATATTTTTTTTTCATTGATATATTTTGTGGTATTGTCCATTATATAGTTGTGTATATGTTATTACAAATAATTGTTATTCTCTATTCACTATTAATAATCTAGTGCCAATATTAGTTTTATTTGTTTTATACTCTATAGAGAATTATCTTTCTTAAACACTAGTATTTTTATTTACAGTAGTTCTAGATATAGATCAGTGCATAACTTAGACTGAGGGTATCTATAATTATATTTTGCATCATGAGTTAAGTTTCTCCATGTTAGGTGTATATGTCTCACTTTGGGCAAATCTCCTGTCTGCTGTGTTTCTTCCTATTCGCCAAGTCAGCTCAAACTACGCTGTTTATGTGCGGTCCTCCACACTTGGTGGGTAAATCCCTGAAGAAGTCGGCTGTTACCCGATAAAACACGTAGGGCTATTGCGGCATCTCGCAGCCATGACCGGCAACGCCGGGCCGTGCATGATACTCCCATAGTAGGCAGCTGATCTGCGTTACCTTTGGGATTTCCTTTAAATGCGGGTGATGACTATACTGCGCTGGATTGTGTCGTTTACATGCAGACATTTATGCTCCATTCGGAAGCTGAGGTTCGTGGATCCCCATTGCTGCTGCAGGTCTGTACGGATCAAAATCTTCCTCCAGTGGACTGCGGAGTCTCCAGCCAGTAACCGGGTGTTATATCCAATGCTTGTTTTTATTATTCATCTTGCAAGTGGACATCTGTCTCCACTTTAATAAACGGTCTATTTTTTTGTTATGGTAATGCACTAGAGTTGTGCGCTTTTTCCGTTCTGTTTTATAGATCTGTATTTTTGTAAGTGATACTTCCTTAGAAGAGTTGGTCCCCCTCCTCGGAAGTGGTTTTCTCCATAAAAAATAAATGATACGTATGTGTGCTAGGTAGCACTCCAACACAAAGCAAATGTATTAATAAATGATCAGGTGCACAGGAGCAGGGAACCACCTTATACCCCCCAAGGGAATCAATAATATACACAGGGGTCTCCGGCACGCAATAAGAAAAACAAAAATTTAATTTGTCATTAACATTTTTGTCTGTTTCTTCTTATTGCGTGCTGGAGACCCCTGTGTATATTATTGGTTTTCTCCATGATCACGGGACATTGTGCCAGTTTGGTATACGTTATCTTTTTATACCATGGACATTACATATGGACATGTTCTCATTGTTTGCTTAATTCATAATGATATTTGTATGCACATATTGTATATACATTTATCAGAGATGTAGACATGTATGCAGTTTTGAGTTTGGATGACACTATTTTCTAAAATTCTTGCAAAAGTGATGGTAGTTGCCCGAGAGGTTGTTTATTTGATTTTCCAACTGCAGCCAAGATCTGTCATTAACTTGACTTCAAGAGGCACAGCCCTGTAGGTAATCTAGCAGCACAGTTTCATTGGTAGCATATTAATAACAATTCCTTTTATGTGTATAGGTTAAGAGGTGCAGAGCTTTTTGTTCACATTGTATAGCTACAAGCAAAGGTGCCCTTTGACCAATCACAAGAGAAAAAAAACACAGAAACTATTTGATTGACATAATACTACTCTTATACTCTGCAAAAGCAAACAAAATCCATCGTGCCCCACAAACTTTAGACTCCCTATGCCTCTGTAATAAAAGAACACCTACAGTGGTGTGAAAAAGAAAGTACACCCTCTTTGAATTCTATGGTTTTACATATCAGGACATAATCATCTGTTCCATAGCAGGTCTTAAAATTAGGTAAATACAACCTAAGATGAACAACAACACCACATGACATATTACACTGTCATGATTTAACAAAAATAAAGTCAAAATTGAGAAGCCATGTGTGAAAAACTAAGTATACCTTATGATTCAATAGCTTGTAGAACCACCTTTAGCATCAATAACTTGAAGTAATCGTTTTCTGTATTACTTTCAGTCTCACATATCGTTGTGGAGGAATTCTGGCCCACTCTTCTTTACAACGTTGCTTCAGTTCATTGTGGTTTGTGGGCTTTTGTTTATGCACAGCTCTCTTAAGGTCCAGCCACAGCATTTCGATCGGGTTGAGGTCTGGACTTTGACTGGCTCCATTGCAGCACCTTGATTCTTTTCTTTTTCAGCCATTCTGTTGTAGATTTGGTTGTGTGCTTGGGATCGTTGTCCTGTTGCATGACCCAATTTCGGCCAAGCTCTAGCTGTCGGACAGCTCACAGGAGACTCTAGAATACTTTGGTATACAGAGGAGTTCATGGTCGACTCAATGACTGCAAGGTTCCCAGGTCCTGTGGCTGCAAAACAAGCCCAAATCATCAACTCCACCACCGTGCTCGACAGTTGGTATGTGGGGTTTGTGCTGATATGCTGTGTTTGGTTTTCGCCAAACGTGGCACTGTGCATTATGGCCAAACATCTCCACTTTGGTCGCGTCTGTCCAAAGGACATTGTTCCAGAAGTCTTGTGGTTTGTCCAGATGCAACTTTGCAAACCTAAGCCATGCTGCCATGTTCTTTTTAGAGAGAAGAGGCTTTCTCATGGCAACCCTTCCAAACAAACCATACTTGTTCAGTCTTTTTCTAATTGTATTGTCATGAACTTTAACATTTAACATGCTAACTGAGGCATGTAGAGTCTGAGATGTAACTCTTGGTTTTTTTGCAATTTCTCAGAGTATTGCACGGTCTGACCTTGGGGTGAATTTGCTGGGATGTCCACTCCTGGGAAGATTGGCAACTGTCTTGAATGTTTTCCACTTTTGAATAATCTTTCTCACTGTAGAATGATGGACATCAAAATTGTTTGGAAATGGCTTTATAACCCTTCCCAGATTGATGGGCAGCAACAATTGCTTCTCTAAGATCATTGCTGATGTCTTTCCTCCTTGGCATTGTGTTAACACACACCTGAATGCCCCAGACAAGCAAACTGCTAAAACTTCGGCTTTTATAGAGGTGGTCACACTTGCTGATCAATTAATCAAGGGCATTTGATTAGCAGCACCTGTCTGCTAATTGGCATCTTAATTCCTATGGAAGCAGTAAGGGTGTACAGTACTTAGTTTTTCACACACAGCTTCTACATTTTGGCTTTATTTTTGTTAAATAAATCATGACACGGTGTAATATGTCATGTGTTGTTGTTCATCTGAGGTTGTATTTACCCAATTTTAAGACCTGCTAAGGAACAAATGATTGTTATATCCTGATATGTAAAACCATAGAATTCAAAGAGGGTGTACTTTCTTTTTCACACAACTGTATGAGCACATTAGACATTCTCCCAAACATGCCTTACCCCATGAACACACAGCTTACAGGGCTTCAAACTGCAGCAATGGCTCTGTGTTATGAAATACAAATGAGCACAAAGTGCTACATTTTTGCTTCTTATTCACTTTAACGTGGATGCCTTAAAAACATATGTCTGCCGTTTCACAGCTTATAATGAAAGCCAGTGCCATGCAAAGACCGGTTGTCAAAAAAATAAAGAGCAGTTTGATGTAGGCCTAGTACCAACTTGAACCAATGACACCAATAGGTTTGATGGTTTAAAAGTCACTTAAGTATCAGCTCTGTTTTACTTCATTGACAATAGGGACTGTGAATGGGAAGTGTGACTGCAAACATGCTTGCTCCAATGAAATGATAAGACCACCAGATTTACACATGCACACCATTTCCAGCAGACAATTAGAAGGGGGAGGGGGAATACTGTTGTTTAAAAGTGTTCTGTGGCACCCAACCCTGGTATTCCCTGAGGAAAATTTGGTAATGGCCGACATTTAACTCCTCAAGACACCAGCAAGCAATTTTTTTCCCCATAGCTTTGACATTTGGTCTATGTAACCCATTCAATGCCGGAACACCAGCAGCGCCATTGCTCATCTGAATAGAAATCACGACTGTGGGCTGGCCAATTGATGACGTGAACAAAAAGGTGGAGGAGGCTCCTTTTCCGTTCGATCCCATTCACCTCCGATGGCGCAGTGATCTGCCCCAGGAAAACTAGTATTCTATGATGTACCTTGGCGTACCAACCCTCAGCCCAAACCCAAGTATTTTGATGTCTAGCATTTCATTGCAGAAGAAACAGGCACAAAACACTCTGTACCATCACCATGAAAACATCCAATATCCAGCCTGTAACAACAAACCTTGGGGCACAGTGCACTACGGGAAACACATGGAAACAGGAATGAAAAGCTACACGGCTTACAAGAATAAAAAAGGCAGTAAACATACCGTATAATATGTTTATTCATATTTATTTTTTTAATAAATGGGTCAGTTTTTCCACTGTCTGAAGATGCGCAGATAGAATCAGGAAAATGTGCACAGAATGCAGTATGCTTATTTGCTCTTACACAAACTATCCATCTACCAAATGTACTGACAGCTAGAATGATGCATCCCTGAAATACACTATACAAGTGTGGTTTTCAGACCTCTCCTCACAAAATCGTGTTTTGGCAATAACCAAGCAATACTACGTACATGTATGTAATGTACGGTCATG
The DNA here is from genome assembly GCF_040206685.1 of Ascaphus truei. NCBI lineage: Eukaryota > Metazoa > Chordata > Amphibia > Anura > Ascaphidae > Ascaphus > Ascaphus truei. The sequence goes on along the minus strand of NW_027456735.1, from coordinate 57,155 downwards.
CTTCTTAAATCCTAGGTCCATACTCTGTCTGGGGTTCCCAGAGGTATGGGTGGAAATACCACCCCTTTGTATACTTGCATCCAGTCTTAATGAAAATATGTATACAGAAGTAAAGCTGTGCTTTTTCATTATCTCATGTGATACTAGCAGCACAATGTAACCTTTAATAACATTTAAGACTTTAAGAAATCGTGAGAACTGAAATGCGCTTTCAAATTTCTTGAAATATTTAATGCCATTGGCAAATCAGATGAATAATGCAGGGCTGAACAACCAAAGTAAAAACCCATCTTGTGTATAACATGACAATAGCATTTACAACTGCAGTTCATGTTTAAAGCAGAAATACCACCTGCCCCTTTTTTTCCAAATTTTTATATGTAAAGCATGTGACTATATATAAAATTCTACATTCTTACCTAAGCTGGCAATAGTTTGGTGCTTCTATTATAAATCTTGATTGTGTGCCTAATGAAATGGCCACCTTCAAACTTTGTGCTGCTGTCTGAAATGTTACAGCTGATATAGTATTAGTAATATATTGTTACATAACACATTGTTACTGCTTTCAGAGTAATAGACAGAAGGCTGTTCGGAACAAAGCAACAGATCTGCTTGTGATACTTTGTTGCAAAAGGGCAGAATTCACAAAAGTGAGTCAGAGCCTGTTTCAAAAGAGGAAGTGGATATGACTAAATGGTTGCTGTAGCAACCAAAAGGTTATATCAGTACATTAAAAACATTCAAATGGCATAAAGTTAAAAAAAAATGCAGACTAATATTATCCAATGCTATAGACCAGATTTATCTTAACAACCCCCCACTATTTTTCATGTTTTGCTGCTCTAAAAGGTCATATTCTGTATATTAAGAAGCTACAGTGCAACAACGCTTACAGAAATGTAAAAGGTTTCGTTTCAAGAATGATTTTGTCTATTCAGTCCTCATGATTATTCCTGGTTGTGTGGATCACCACTGCCCACTCGTATTTCCTGCTAAGCTCTACCGTACTGCAACAGAGAAGGGGGAAGAAAAAAAAAATACAATTGGGGTATGAACGCCTCTATAATTACCACCACGTTTCAAAGGGGAGAACGGTCAGATCCAATACAAATGGCAGTTCATACAGATTCTTGCAAATTGCTTCATTTTCATCTTGCACCCTTATGCAATGTATCAAGCACGTTGGCTCCATATTTTGTCCCACATTTGCCATCTTTCAATGAGCTGTGTCAATAGGAACTATTCATAAGCAGACAGAAAAGAGAGTTTTTAAATTATACACCTCTGTGCTTTACTAATTCTCCCTTCAATATTACAATGCTTTAAAACACTTCTTGCTCCAAAATTGCCTTGATACATAACCTTCTTCATCCACTGTTTTATCTGTCAATGCAATGCTCTCTATGAAGGAACTAGAAAGGAGTCAAAGCTTTGTACCACTGCACGGTTATATCCTCGTCAATGCTATGTAATACTGCACGGTTATACCCTCGTCAAAGCTCTGTAATACTGCACGGTTATATCCTCGTCAATGCTATGTAATACTGCACGGTTATATCCTCGTCAATGCTCTGTAATACTGCACGGTTATATCCTCGTCAATGCTCTGTAATACTGCACGGTTATATCCTCGTCAATGCTCTGTAATACTGCACGGTTATATCCTCGTCAATGCTCTGTAATACTGCACGGTTATATCCTCGTCAATGCTCTGTAATACTGCACGGTTATATCCTCGTCAATGCTCTGTAATACTGCACGGTTATATCCTCGTCAATGCTCTGTAATACTGCACAGTTATACCCTCGTCAATGCTCTGTAATACTGCACAGTTATATCCTCGTCAATGCTCTGTAATACTGCACGGTTATACCCTCGTCAAAGCTCTGTAATACTGCACGGTTATATCCTCGTCAATGCTCTGTAATACTGCACAGTTATACCCTCGTCAATGCTCTGTAATACTGCACAGTTATATCCTCGTCAATGCTCTGTAATACTGCACAGTTATACCCTCGTCAAAGCTCTGTAATACTGCACAGTTATATCCTCGTCAATGCTCTGTAATACTGCACGGTTATATCCTCGTCAATGCTATGTAATACTGCACGGTTATATCCTCGTCAATGCTCTGTAATACTGCACAGTTATATCCTCGTCAATGCTCTGTACTACTGCACAGTTATATCCTCGTCAATGCTCTGTAATACTGCACAGTTATATCCTCGTCAATGCTCTGTAATACTGCAAGGTTATATCCTCGTCAATGCTCTGTAATACTGCACAGTTATATCCTCGTCAATGCTCTGTAATACTGCACAATTATACCCTCGTCAATGCTCTGTACCACTGCACGGTTATATCCTCGTCAATGCTCTGTAATACTGCACGGTTATATCCTCGTCAATGCTCTGTAATACTGCACGGTTATATCCTCGTCAATGCTCTGTAATACTGCACGGTTATATCCTCGTCAATGCTCTGTAATACTGCACAGTTATATCCTCGTCAATGCTCTGTAATACTGCACAGTTATATCCTCGTCAATGCTCTGTAATACTGCACGGTTATATCCTCGTCAATGCTCTGTAATACTGCACGGTTATACCCTCGTCAATGCTCTGTAATACTGCACAGTTATACCCTCGTCAATGCTCTGTAATACTGCACGGTTATATCCTCGTCAATGCTATGTAATACTGCAAGGTTATACCCTCGTCAAAGCTCCGTAATACTGCACAGTTATACCCTCGTCAATGCTCTGTAATACTGCACGGTTATACCCTCGTCAATGCTCTGTAATACTGCACGGTTATATCCTCGTCAATGCTCTGTAATACTGCACAGTTATATCCTCGTCAATGCTCTGTAATACTGCACAGTTATATCCTCGTCAATGCTCTGTAATACTGCACAGTTATAGCCTCGTCAATGCTCTGTAATACTGCACGGTTATACCCTCGTCAATGCTCTGTAATACTGCACAGTTATATCCTCGTCAATGCTCTGTAATACTGCACAGTTATATCCTCGTCAATGCTCTGTAATACTGCACAGTTATATCCTCGTCAATGCTCTGTAATACTGCACGGTTATACCCTCGTCAATGCTCTGTAATACTGCACAGTTATATCCTCGTCAATGCTCTGTAATACTGCAGTTATATCCTCGTCAATGCTCTGTAATACTGCACGGTTATACCCTCGTCAATGCTCTGTAATACTGCACGGTTATATCCTCGTCAATGCTCTGTAATACTGCACAGTTATACCCTCGTCAATGCTCTGTAATACTGCACGGTTATATCCTCGTCAATGCTCTGTAATACTGCACAGTTATATCCTCGTCAATGCTCTGTAATACTGCACGGTTATACCCTCGTCAATGCTCCGTAATACTGCACGGTTATATCCTCGTCAATGCTCTGTAATACTGCACAGTTATATCCTCGTCAATGCTCTGTAATACTGCACGGTTATATCCTCGTCAATGCTCTGTACTACTGCACGGTTATACCCTCGTCAATGCTCTGTAATACTGCACGGTTATACCCTCGTCAATGCTCTGTAATACTGCACGGTTATATCCTCGTCAATGCTCTGTAATACTGCACAGTTATATCCTCGTCAATGCTCTGTAATACTGCACGGTTATATCCTCGTCAATGCTCTGTAATACTGCAGTTATACCCTCGTCAATGCTCTGTACTACTGCACGGTTATATCCTCGTCAATGCTCTGTAATACTGCACAGTTATATCCTCGTCAATGCTCTGTAATACTGCACAGTTATATCCTCGTCAATGCTATGTAATACTGCACAGTTATATCCTCGTCAATGCTCTGTAATACTGCACAGTTATACCCTCGTCAATGCTCTGTAATACTGCACGGTTATATCCTCGTCAATGCTCTGTAATACTGCACGGTTATATCCTCGTCAATGCTCTGTAATACTGCACAATTATACCCTCGTCAATGCTCTGTAATACTGCACAGTTATACCCTCGTCAATGCTCTGTAATACTGCACAGTTATATCCTCGTCAATGCTCTGTAATACTGCACAGTTATATCCTCGTCAATGCTCTGTAATACTGCAGTTATATCCTCGTCAATGCTCTGTAATACTGCACAGTTATACCCTCGTCAATGCTCTGTAATACTGCACGGTTATACCCTCGTCAATGCTCTGTACTACTGCACGGTTATACCCTCGTCAATGCTCTGTAATACTGCACAGTTATATCCTCGTCAATGCTCTGTAATACTGCACGGTTATATCCTCGTCAATGCTCTGTAATACTGCACGGTTATACCCTCGTCAATGCTCTGTACTACTGCACAGTTATATCCTCGTCAATGCTCTGTAATACTGCACAGTTATATCCTCGTCAATGCTCTGTAATACTGCACGGTTATATCCTCGTCAATGCTCTGTAATACTGCACAGTTATATCGTCGTCAATGCTCTGTAATACTGCAGTTATATCCTCGTCAATGCTATGTAATACTGCACAGTTATATCCTCGTCAATGCTCTGTAATACTGCAGTTATATCCTCGTCAATGCTCTCTGATACTGCACGGTTATATCCTCGTCAATGCTCTGTAATACTGCACAGTTATATCCTCGTCAATGCTCTGTAATACTGCACGGTTATATCCTCGTCAATGCTCTGTAATACTGCACAGTTATACCCTCGTCAATGCTCTGTAATACTGCACAGTTATACCCTCGTCAATGCTATGTAATACTGCACGGTTATATCCTCGTCAATGCTCTGTAATACTGCACAGTTATACCCTCGTCAATGCTCTGTAATATTGCACAGTTATACCCTCGTCAATGCTCTGTAATACTGCACAATTATACCCTTGTCAATGCTCTGTAATACTGCACGGTTATACCCTCGTCAATGCTCTGTAATACTGCACGGTTATACCCTCGTCAATGCTCCGTAATACTGCACGGTTATATCCTCGTCAATGCTCTGTAATACTGCACAGTTATATCCTCGTCAATGCTCTGTAATACTGCACGGTTATACCCTCGTCAATGCTCTGTAATACTGCACAGTTATATTCTCGTCAATGCTCTGTAATACTGCACAGTTATATTCTCGTCAATGCTCTCTGATACTGCACGGTTATACCCTCGTCAATGCTCTGTAATACTGCACGGTTATATCCTCGTCAATGCTCTGTAATACTGCACGGTTATATCCTCGTCAATGCTCTGTAATACTGCACGGTTATATCCTCGTCAATGCTATGTAATACTGCACGGTTATATCCTCGTCAATGCTCTGTAATACTGCACGGTTATATCCTCGTCAATGCTCTGTAATACTGCACAATTATACCCTCGTCAATGCTCTGTACCACTGCACGGTTATACCCTCGTCAATGCTCTGTAATACTGCACGGTTATATCCTCGTCAATGCTATGTAATACTGCAAGGTTATACCCTCGTCAAAGCTCCGTAATACTGCACAGTTATATCCTCGTCAATGCTCTGTAATACTGCACAGTTATATCCTCGTCAATGCTCTGTAATACTGCACAGTTATATCCTCGTCAATGCTCTGTAATACTGCACGGTTATACCCTCGTCAATGCTCTGTAATACTGCACAGTTATATCCTCGTCAATGCTCTGTAATACTGCACAGTTATATCCTCGTCAATGCTCTGTAATACTGCACGGTTATATCCTCGTCAATGCTCTGTACTACTGCACAGTTATATCCTCGTCAATGCTCTGTAATACTGCACAGTTATATCCTCGTCAATGCTCTGTACTACTGCACGGTTATATCCTCGTCAATGCTCTGTAATACTGCACGGTTATATCCTCGTCAATGCTCTGTAATACTGCACAGTTATATCCTCGTCAATGCTCTGTAATACTGCACGGTTATACCCTCGTCAATGCTCTGTAATACTGCACGGTTATATCCTCGTCAATGCTCTGTAATACTGCACAGTTATATCCTCGTCAATGCTCTGTAATACTGCACAGTTATACCCTCGTCAATGCTCTGTAATACTGCACAGTTATACCCTCGTCAATGCTCTGTACCACTGCACGGTTATATCCTCGTCAATGCTCTGTAATACTGCACGGTTATATCCTCGTCAATGCTCTGTAATACTGCACAGTTATATCCTCGTCAATGCTCTGTAATACTGCACGGTTATATCCTCGTCAATGCTCTGTAATACTGCACAGTTATACCCTCGTCAATGCTCTGTAATACTGCACAGTCATATCCTCGTCAATGCTCTGTAATACTGCACAGTTATATCCTCGTCAATGCTATGTAATACTGCACAGTTATATCCTCGTCAATGCTCTGTAATACTGCACAGTTATACCCTCGTCAATGCTCTGTAATACTGCACGGTTATATCCTCGTCAATGCTCTGTAATACTGCACGGTTATATCCTCGTCAATGCTCTGTAATACTGCACAATTATACCCTCGTCAATGCTCTGTAATACTGCACAGTTATACCCTCGTCAATGCTCTGTAATACTGCACAGTTATATCCTCGTCAATGCTTTGTAATACTGCACAGTTATATCCTCGTCAATGCTCTGTAATACTGCAGTTATATCCTCGTCAATGCTCTGTAATACTGCACAGTTATACCCTCGTCAATGCTCTGTAATACTGCACGGTTATACCCTCGTCAATGCTCTGTACTACTGCACGGTTATACCCTCGTCAATGCTCTGTAATACTGCACAGTTATATCCTCGTCAATGCTCTGTAATACTGCACGGTTATATCCTCGTCAATGCTCTGTAATACTGCACGGTTATACCCTCGTCAATGCTCTGTACTACTGCACAGTTATATCCTCGTCAATGCTCTGTAATACTGCACAGTTATATCCTCGTCAATGCTCTGTAATACTGCACGGTTATATCCTCGTCAATGCTCTGTAATACTGCACAGTTATATCCTCGTCAATGCTCTGTAATACTGCAGTTATATCCTCGTCAATGCTATGTAATACTGCACAGTTATATCCTCGTCAATGCTCTGTAATACTGCAGTTATATCCTCGTCAATGCTCTCTGATACTGCACGGTTATATCCTCGTCAATGCTCTGTAATACTGCACAGTTATATCCTCGTCAATGCTCTGTAATACTGCACGGTTATATCCTCGTCAATGCTCTGTAATACTGCACAGTTATACCCTCGTCAATGCTCTGTAATACTGCACAGTTATACCCTCGTCAATGCTATGTAATACTGCACGGTTATATCCTCGTCAATGCTCTGTAATACTGCACAGTTATACCCTCGTCAATGCTCTGTAATATTGCACAGTTATACCCTCGTCAATGCTCTGTAATACTGCACAATTATACCCTTGTCAATGCTCTGTAATACTGCACGGTTATACCCTCGTCAATGCTCTGTAATACTGCACGGTTATACCCTCGTCAATGCTCCGTAATACTGCACGGTTATATCCTCGTCAATGCTCTGTAATACTGCACAGTTATATCCTCGTCAATGCTCTGTAATACTGCACGGTTATACCCTCGTCAATGCTCTGTAATACTGCACAGTTATATTCTCGTCAATGCTCTGTAATACTGCACAGTTATATTCTCGTCAATGCTCTGTAATACTGCACAGTTATATCCTCGTCAATGCTCTGTAATACTGCACAGTTATATCCTCGTCAATGCTCTGTAATACTGCACGGTTATATCCTCGTCAATGCTCTGTAATACTGCACAGTTATATCCTCGTCAATGCTCTGTAATACTGCACGGTTATATCCTCGTCAATGCTCTGTAATACTGCACAGTTATATCCTCGTCAATGCTCTGTAATACTGCACGGTTATATCCTCGTCAATGCTCTGTAATACTGCACAGTTATACCCTCGTCAATGCTCTGTAATACTGCACGGTTATATCCTCGTCAATGCTCTGTAATACTGCACGGTTATATCCTCGTCAATGCTCTGTAATACTGCACGGTTATATCCTCGTCAATGCTCTGTAATACTGCACGGTTATACCCTCGTCAATGCTCTGTAATACTGCACGGTTATATCCTCGTCAATGCTCTGTAATACTGCACGGTTATACCCTCGTCAATGCTCTGTAATACTGCACGGTTATATCCTCGTCAATGCTCTGTAATACTGCACAGTTATATCCTCGTCAATGCTCTGTAATACTGCACGGTTATATCCTCGTCAATGCTCTGTAATACTGCACAGTTATATCCTCGTCAATGCTCTGTAATACTGCACGGTTATACCCTCGTCAATGCTCTGTAATACTGCACGGTTATATCCTCGTCAATGCTCTGTAATACTGCACGGTTATATCCTCGTCAATGCTCTGTAATACTGCACGGTTATACCCTCGTCAATGCTCTGTAATACTGCACGGTTATACCCTCGTCAATGCTCTGTAATACTGCACAGTTATATCCTCGTCAATGCTCTGTAATACTGCACGGTTATATCCTCGTCAATGCTCTGTAATACTGCACAGTTATATCCTCGTCAATACTCTGTAATACTGCACAGTTATATCCTCGTCAATGCTCTGTAATACTGCACAGTTATACCCTCGTCAATGCTCTGTACTACTGCACAGTTATATCCTCGTCAATGCTCTGTAATACTGCACAGTTATACCCTCGTCAATGCTCTGTAATACTGCACAGTTATACCCTCGTCAATGCTCTGTAATACTGCACGGTTATATCCTCGTCAATGCTCTGTAATACTGCACGGTTATATCCTCGTCAATGCTCTGTAATACTGCACGGTTATATCCTCGTCAATGCTCTGTAATACTGCACAGTTATATCCTCGTCAATGCTCTGTAATACTGCACGGTTATATCCTCGTCAATGCTCTGTAATACTGCACGGTTATATCCTCGTCAATGCTCTGTAATACTGCACAGTTATATCCTCGTCAATGCTCTGTAATACTGCACAGTTATACCCTCGTCAATGCTCTGTAATACTGCACAGTTATATCCTCGTCAATGCTCTGTAATACTGCACAGTTATATCCTCGTCAATGCTCTGTACTACTGCACAGTTATTTCCTCGTCAATGCTCTGTAATACTGCACGGTTATATCCTCGTCAATGCTCTGTAATACTGCACGGTTATATCCTCGTCAATGCTCTGTAATACTGCACAGTTATATCCTCGTCAATGCTCTGTAATACTGCACGGTTATATCCTCGTCAATGCTCTGTAATACTGCACGGTTATACCCTCGTCAATGCTCTGTAATACTGCACGGTTATATCCTCGTCAATGCTCTGTAATACTGCAGTTATATCCTCGTCAATGCTCTGTAATACTGCACAGTTATACCCTCGTCAATGCTCCGTAATACTGCACAGTTATACCCTCGTCAATGCTCTGTAATACTGCACAGTTATACCCTCGTCAATGCTCTGTAATACTGCACAGTTATACCCTCGTCAATGCTCTGTAATACTGCACAGTTATACCCTCGTCAATGCTCTGTAATACTGCACGGTTATATCCTCGTCAATGCTCTGTAATACTGCACAGTTATATCCTCGTCAATGCTCTGTAATACTGCACGGTTATATCCTCGTCAATGCTCTGTAATACTGCACGGTTATATCCTCGTCAATGCTCTGTAATACTGCACAGTTATATCCTCGTCAATGCTCCGTAATACTGCACAGTTATACCCTCGTCAATGCTCCGTAATACTGCACAGTTATACCCTCGTCAATGCTCTGTAATACTGCACAGTTATACCCTCGTCAATGCTCTGTAATACTGCACAGTTATATCCTCGTCAATGCTCTGTAATACTGCACGGTTATATCCTCGTCAATGCTCTGTAATACTGCACGGTTATATCCTCGTCAATGCTCTGTAATACTGCACAGTTATACCCTCGTCAATGCTCTGTAATACTGCACGGTTATATCCTCGTCAATGCTCTGTAATACTGCACGGTTATATCCTCGTCAATGCTCTGTAATACTGCACAGTTAAACCCTCGTCAATGCTCTGTAATACTGCACGGTTATATCCTCGTCAATGCTCTGTAATACTGCACAGTTATATCCTCGTCAATGCTCTGTAATACTGCACGGTTATATCCTCGTCAATGCTCTGTACTACTGCACAGTTATATCCTCGTCAATGCTATGTAATACTGCACAGTTATACCCTCGTCAATGCTCTGTAATACTGCACAGTTATATCCTCGTCAATGCTCTGTAATACTGCACAGTTATACCCTCGTCAATGCTCTGTACTACTGCACGGTTATATCCTCGTCAATGCTCCGTAATACTGCACGGTTATATCCTCGTCAATGCTCTGTAATACTGCACAGTTATATCCTCGTCAATGCTCTGTAATACTGCACGGTTATACCCTCGTCAATGCTCTGTAATACTGCACGGTTATACCCTCGTCAATGCTCTGTACTACTGCACAGTTATATCCTCGTCAATGCTCTGTACTACTGCACAGTTATATCCTCGTCAATGCTCTGTAATACTGCACAGTTATATCCTCGTCAATACTCTGTAATACTGCACAGTTATATCCTCGTCAATGCTCTCTGATACTGCACAGTTATATCCTCGTCAATGCTCTGTAATACTGCACGGTTATATCCTCGTCAATGCTCCGTAATACTGCACAGTTATATCCTCGTCAATGCTCTGTAATACTGCACGGTTATATCCTCGTCAATGCTATGTAATACTGCACGGTTATATCCTCGTCAATGCTCTCTGATACTGCACAGTTATATCCTCGTCAATGCTCTGTAATACTGCACAGTTATATCCTCGTCAATGCTCTGTAATACTGCACGGTTATATCCTCGTCAATGCTCTGTAATACTGCACGGTTATATCCTCGTCAATGCTCTGTAATACTGCACAGTTATATCCTCGTCAATGCTCTGTAATACTGCACAGTTATACCCTCGTCAATGCTCTGTAATACTGCACGGTTATATCCTCGTCAATGCTCTGTAATACTGCACAGTTATACCCTCGTCAATGCTCTGTAATACTGCACAGTTATATCCTCGTCAATGCTCTGTAATACTGCACGGTTATATCCTCGTCAATGCTCTGTACTACTGCACAGTTATATCCTCGTCAATGCTCTGTAATACTGCACAGTTATATCCTCGTCAATACTCTGTAATACTGCACAGTTATATCCTCGTCAATGCTCTCTGATACTGCACAGTTATATCCTCGTCAATGCTCTGTAATACTGCACGGTTATATCCTCGTCAATGCTCCGTAATACTGCACGGTTATATCCTCGTCAATGCTCTGTAATACTGCACAGTTATATCCTCGTCAATGCTCTGTAATACTGCACGGTTATATCCTCGTCAATGCTATGTAATACTGCACGGTTATATCCTCGTCAATGCTCTGTAATACTGCACGGTTATATCCTCGTCAATGCTCTGTAATACTGCACAGTTATATCCTCGTCAATGCTCTGTAATACTGCACAGTTATACCCTCGTCAATGCTCTGTAATACTGCACGGTTATATCCTCGTCAATGCTCTGTAATACTGCACAGTTATACCCTCGTCAATGCTCTGTAATACTGCACGGTTATATCCTCGTCAATGCTCTGTAATACTGCACAGTTATATCCTCGTCAATGCTCTGTAATACTGCACGGTTATATCCTCGTCAATGCTCTGTAATACTGCACGGTTATACCCTCGTCAATGCTCTGTAATACTGCACAGTTATATCCTCGTCAATGCTCTGTAATACTGCAGTTATATCCTCGTCAATGCTCTGTAATACTGCACAGTTATACCCTCGTCAATGCTCTGTAATACTGCACGGTTATACCCTCGTCAATGCTCTGTAATACTGCACAGTTATATCCTCGTCAATGCTCTGTAATACTGCAGTTATATCCTCGTCAATGCTCTCTGATACTGCACGGTTATATCCTCGTCAATGCTCTGTAATACTGCACAGTTATATCCTCGTCAATGCTATGTAATACTGCACGGTTATATCCTCGTCAATGCTCTGTAATACTGCACAGTTATATCCTCGTCAATGCTCTGTAATACTGCACAGTTATATCCTCGTCAATGCTCTGTAATACTGCACAGTTATATTCTCGTCAATGCTCTGTACTACTGCACGGTTATATTCTCGTCAATGCTCTGTAATACTGCACAGTTATATCCTCGTCAATGCTATGTAATACTGCACGGTTATATCCTCGTCAATGCTCTGTAATACTGCACAGTTATACCCTCGTCAATGCTCTGTAATACTGCACAGTTATATCCTCGTCAATGCTCTGTAATACTGCACGGTTATATCCTCGTCAATGCTCTGTAATACTGCACAGTTATACCCTCGTCAATGCTCTGTAATACTGCACAGTTATATCCTCGTCAATGCTCTGTAATACTGCACGGTTATACCCTCGTCAATGCTCTGTAATACTGCACAGTTATATCCTCGTCAATGCTCTGTAATACTGCAGTTATATCCTCGTCAATGCTCTGTAATACTGCACGGTTATACCCTCGTCAATGCTCTGTAATACTGCACGGTTATACCCTCGTCAATGCTCTGTAATACTGCACGGTTATATCCTCGTCAATGCTCTGTAATACTGCACAGTTATATCCTCGTCAATGCTCTGTACTACTGCACGGTTATATCCTCGTCAATGCTCTGTACTACTGCACAGTTATATCCTCGTCAATGCTCTGTAATACTGCACGGTTATACCCTCGTCAATGCTCTGTAATACTGCACAGTTATATCCTCGTCAATGCTCTGTAATACTGCACAGTTATATCCTCGTCAATGCTCTGTAATACTGCACAGTTATATCCTCGTCAATGCTCTGTAATACTGCACAGTTATATCCTCGTCAATGCTCTGTAATACTGCACAGTTATATCCTCGTCAATGCTCTCTGATACTGCACGGTTATATCCTCGTCAATGCTCTGTAATACTGCACGGTTATACCCTCGTCAATGCTCTGTACTATTGCACGGTTATATCCTCGTCAATGCTCTGTAATACTGCACAGTTATATCCTTCAGTATGGGTCACCTTTTCCCACAAATAGCCGCTTTAAAATACAAAAGGAGTAAGGCTTTAATGGCGGTCGATGCTTTGCAGTGTTAAACTGGGATGACAACTAATTTCCTGAGCAGGTTTATTTATTTTATAACAGCTGGGAAAGATTTGCAATATAGAGGCATTTTTGTGATCCTCCTTTTAAACTATTACATCATGGAAAATAATAAAAGAAAATGGCAACCAATTTTAATAGTAAACTTGTGTGCTTTGTATCACATTAGCCTCAATGGGCTTAGTCTACACAAAAAGGCACAGCGATTAATTTTAAAAGCTGCAGACCAAGCAATAACCTACATGTGGTTTTTTAAATAAATCAGTCTGTACTATGAGAAAATACTTGTAGCCCTGCCCTCTCTAGCAGTGAACAAATTGTATCTGGTGACTACCTGGCCACATGATCTTCCTAACAGAACTTTGCATCTTGGGTCCTCTTCTGCTGCACTGACAGCCATTTAATGAAACCCTGCGCCGAATATTCACAGAGAGAAAGATCGACAGAGGTGGTGGTGTTGGCAAACGAGACACTGAAAGTACCAAAGGAGCGGTAAGAGGATATCCAGGATAGGGCTCTGTTACAGATACCAAGATTATGGAGAATGTGAAACAGGGTGGTACAAAGTATCAAAGGCTGCAGAGAGGTTGAGTAATATGGGTAAAATGTAATGACATTTGTCTTTTGCAGCATGGAGGTCATTAGTTATTTTGATAAGGGCTGCTTCAGTGGAGTGAGCAGTGCGGAAGCCAGATTGTAGAGGGTATAGGAGAGACTAGGTGGTGAGACAGTGGAGCAAGCGAGAGAACACAAGGCGTTCAAGAAGTTTAGAGGCAAAAGGCAGGAGGGAGGCAAAAGGCAGGAGGGAGACAAGGCGATAATTAGATAGGTAGGGTCAAGCCTGCTGTTTTTGAGTAAAGGTATAACTGTTACTTGGTTAAATTAGATGGTAAAATATGAAAATATGTTTAAGTGTAGGGATTATAGTAGGAGCAAGAGGTTTGAGGAGATGGGAGGCAATGGGTCAGGAAGCAGGTGGTCTAGGGAGAAGAAATCAGTAATGACACATGCTCCTCTGTGACAGAGGAAAAGGAGTCAAGGATGGCAGGTGAGTTAGGAAGACGTGTAGAATGTGAGGATGTCTTGCCGTATAGAATCCCCCTTGGGCTACGCTTACAGTGCCGGTGACGCGACGTCAGGCTGCGGTCACTGGAAAAATCAAATTGAGATGACTTACCGTGATCGCGACCAAGAAGTCGCATCGCGCTTACTATAAGTGCACGCAGCGGCGGCAATACGTTTGTTTTGACGCAACAATGCGGCGCTATCGCTGTCACTATAAGCACAGCCTTAGTCTTGAAATAGTCAGCAAAGTCTTGAGGTGAATTAGAGTAAGAAATACCACTAACAGACGGTGGTCTGAGTAAGGAGTCAATGACAGAGTCTCCGTGAGTTACTTGTCTGTGTTGATTAATGATGAAAAGTAGGTTTGTTTAGCTTGGAGAGGGCAGAATTGAAACAGGATAGGATAAATTAGTAGTGAAGGAAGTCTGTGAGAGTGTGACATTTCATCCAGGGGCGTTCAGAGGAGCTAGTCAGGAGTGGAGCTTACATGTGTGGCAGTTTAGCCAGGGTCTGGGGTTAGAAGGGTGAGCGGGAGAGAACGAGAAGGGCATATAGATCAAGAGAAGAGGATAGGGCAGAGTTGAAATTCCTGCCCAGGTTGTAAGAATCTGTAGCAGGGCCGAGAGAGGAGAGGGAGGAGCGCAAAGTAGAGTCAAGAGCAGGGTGGTTAATGGAACACAGGTTTCTTCAGAAACGAGGGGTACATGGGAGGTGGAGAAAGGGAGAAGTGAAAATGAGAAGATTCTCAGAGAGAGGAAAGGGGGAAATTGAGAAGTCAGACAGCAGCTGCAGTCTATGAAATGCTACAGGGACAATTTAACATTATATTATTAAGTGCAACACATTGTCACAGCTTTCAGCTCAGCAACTGCAGTCTATGAAATGCTACAGGGACAATTTAACATTATATTATTAAGTGCAACACATTGTCACAGCTTTCAGCTCAGCAACTGCAGCTGGGAACACTGCAATGTATCTGGTTGTGATACTTTGCTGCCAAAGGGTAAAGCTTCAAAAGAGTGTGTGTAGCAGAGCCTGTTTCACAATAGGAAGTGGATGTGACTTTCTAAATGCTAAGCAGGTAGAGGATGCTCAGTACATTAAAACTCAAGGCATTAAGGGTTGGGACAAAAAAATGAAAAAAATTGAATATCTAATACTACACAACTGATTAAAAACACATTAGATTTTAAAAGTCTTGCTGCTTTAACCTTTGGCACCTATGTTGTGGTTGTGACTGACATGTCAATCACCACTGCGACCAGTAATAGGGAGCACAATCTTGCTTTTAGTGCAACAGTGCAGCAGGATCGGGTGCAATGTGACCAGCTTCAGAGGTGGCTGAGTGGTCAGACGCATAACAGGTGCCAGGGGTTAAATCGTAGGCTGTGCCACTTAGTGTGGGGTGCAGGTGTCCGAGCCGCACGCGTGCTGGGGAAGGGACTGAGGCGGAGAGCTCCAGGTCTCTGTCCACCCGATATCAAATTATGTCAGCGGAGGTAAGATGGTTTGTTAGTGTGCTGTGTGCGTGTCATAGATACACACACACACACACACACACACACACACACACACACACACACACACACACACACACACACACACACACACACACACAGCGCCACCGACAGGAGGGGGAAAGATGGAAGGGACGGAAAGGGCCATTACTGAAAAGACCCCCTCGCCCACCACACCAAAAAAAAAAAAATTATATTTGGCCCCTATAAACTGTAGCTGGCTCCGAAGTTAATAGTTTTGTCCTCTACTCCGCAACAAAACAGGCGCAATTACATGCAGACAAAGCGGTCTAGCACGAGTCGCTGCCAACTGTGCCACCTTATCAAGGGACCACAAGGAATTGCTACATTTATAAAGTATTAGGTCGTGGAACTTGCAGAGTAAAATGCGACACCTAGACAGGAAAAAGCAACACTCCAACCTATATAACCAGATAAAAGGGATACACAGGTTGGCATTTTCTTGTAACAAATAAACGCTGTGTTTTAGCATATTTAGCCAACATGTCAGATTACCACGAACATGGTCCGCTACCGCCCTTCTACAAAGTTTTACTATACGTTTCAGATCAACTGTGACTACTGTATGTTACAAAGAAGCCTGGTCAGTTCATGCTGCTAGATTAGACTGCGTCCATGGTACCTCAGACCGCGCAGGCGCGTCCGCACGCTGACCGAAGACTGCCTTAAGGCAGTGTTCGTGTACACGCGGAGGCAGCGTGCGATGCGCGAGAAATCTGTTTGACAGGGCGGTCACGTGAGCGGTTCGCCCAATGAGTGCGAACCAGCTCCGTGACGTCACTAGGAACGCCCCGCCACGGCCCAAGTGCATGGTCAGGGAAAGCACCCGCTTTCCCTCAGCCTCCGCGCGGGCTGCGGCACCATGTCCGCAGCCTAATAAAAGAAAGAAAACTACTCGGCTCCAATTAGAAAAGTACATACCGGTGGTACAATAAAGTGAAAGCAATCAATAAAAGATCTAAAATTCTATTGAAAAGTTATTTTTCATAATATTGGCTGCATTTCATTCAAAATCTGGTGTTTTTTTTAATAAATCACTTGTGTGGAATTAGATGATACTTACTGCATTTTGTTTTACCCTTTGTAATTATTTCTAATGCATTGCACCTCAGGTTGCTATAGCAACTATTTAGAAAGCCACAGTACTTCCTCTACTGAAATAGGCAGCCATATTTAGTGCGTTCCTTGCCATGTAGGATCTTCACTGATCACTCACGGATCGGCAGCTTAGATAATTGTATTGCTATGAAGGTAAATAAGGTAAATAATAATAAATAATAATAAAAGGGAAAGGAAATGCCCTTTTTCGCTGGGTAGCCTAAAAAATAAAACATATTCTCGGACAATAATAATGCAATAGTTTTAAAAGTTCAATAATCAGAGTTAAACCTAACATAAGTGTACTGGAGAAGTGTATATCATCAGCAGGACACAATTTGCTATGTAAATGCAATTTGTGCAAAAGCCCCCTTTGGACTTTCATAAATGACAACAAGACTTGAAGGAAATAGACCCCTTATTTGCACAAGAGGGAGATGGACATCTGAGAAAAAGGTAATCACGTAGTGATCACATGTAAGAAACTTGACAGATCAAATGTCATCAAATAGGCTTAGCAGCACAAAAATATTTTCCTTCCAATACATTCCTCTTTCCATTGTGTACATTTTCAGTTCATTCTGCGTTAGCGACTGCATATACTGTACACTTGTGTGGTTTTAACGCCTCATGGTTTGGGGCACTGCTAAGACATTGCCAGGGACTGAATCACTTGAAACACACAAATACTCCATTTCATTAAATATGGTCTCCTTACACTATCAATTATCATCTTGGTTCTCCATGTAGGTAAATAAGGGAATGAAGTGAGGCAGTGTATATGGGTAGCCCTTTCAGTTTTGCATATGCTATCCAGTTACGCAAGCATACTGTGCATGGATAGTTCAATATGATTTAAAATAGAGACAAGTGCTGCACACCAAGAAACAAAAATAATGATAGCGATACAATTACACCCGGTGCTCCTGCGTTTGAAGGATAGCCTGCAGTAAATCCAATGGGTACAGTGAGTGAAGCAACACAAGGCACAAACGGATTTTAAGTTAATCTATCAAATGGCCACTTGATTTCACTGGATAAAGACCCAAGGGTCGAATCATTGTGTAATGGCTCTAAATAAATTAAATTAACTTAAAATCGGTATGAGCCTTGTGTTGCTTCACTCACCGTGTCTAGTTGATGATAACAAGTCTGCAGTAGCTCATCCGTACTTATTGCTCCTTTCGTAGATACGTCAGGTGCAAAATATAAGCACTTTCCAAAAGTATGCGCCGCAAAGTGTATGATCTTTAGCCAATAAGATATGC
This sequence comes from Ascaphus truei, assembly GCF_040206685.1. Taxonomy (NCBI): domain Eukaryota; kingdom Metazoa; phylum Chordata; class Amphibia; order Anura; family Ascaphidae; genus Ascaphus; species Ascaphus truei. Next base: position 38,965 of record NW_027456735.1, on the reverse strand, counting down.
AAATGATGCAATGTTTGTTCCTTATTCAGACATTTACACAGGCCTTCATAAACAAAAGAAAGTTAGGTATAAGGAGGTCTATGATGTACCCAACTCGATATATACATAACACCTACAAAAGGTTGCTGTGGGGAACAAAAACCTCCTATAGCTGAATACCCGATATCAGAATACACAGATATCTAGGTAGGCACTTCTAAATACAAAAATGGGAGAACCACACACCAGTCTTACAATAAAAATATTGGGAAAAAAATATATCGAAGTTTTGGTATAAAACTAAACCGTCTTCAGGACAGACACTTTTACACATATCAACATAAGAAAATAGGCCATCAAGATGTTTTTACTAGAAGGATCATTTATATGTATACAAAACTTAGTGCTTGCTTCCATACAACAAAGCTTAGTTAAACCAGAGTTCATAATGTGACATTACCCACAAGAGAAACGGACGTAAAGATCCATGAGTAAAAACAACGTCCAAGCTACATCCCATTTGCACAGGCTTAACAGTTCATTATTGTAACATAACATTGCGTTAACATTAAAAAAGTGTGACGTTATTCCAGTCTTGGCTTTACTTCTATCCAGACCCCGAAATAGGGATTTTGCTGTAGTGGAGAGAGGGGAAAGGAAAATAATGCAATGTTATTTAAATTATATCCAACTATGGCGTTACAGCCATCTAGACACTACAAAATCCCTATTTCAGTGTCTGGTTGGGAGTTACGCCAAGTTTAGGTACAACGTAACTATTGTAACGCTCAGTCCCTGCATAAACCTTAACGGAGTTTAGCGGATATGCAATGTTATGATAATCCCTTGTTTGCATGTCATCACTAATGTACGTTATAGTTAACACTATGCTCGTTACAGGTGAATCTCTGGCTTAACGTTATGTTACAGTCCTTTGAAAATAAAGTCGTAATACGACATGAAGTGACTTAACAGAGCTTTGTGAATTTAGGCCTAAGATATTCGCTTGTTTTGTTCAGTAGATACACACACACACACACACACACACACACACACACACAGTGAGTGGGGCAGGTTGATACCTGTGTGTACGTGGTTGCGGGATTAACCGCCACTGTCAGAGACTGATTATTGTAATGCAAATCTGAGTGGAAATACATAAACACACAGAATATTGTATTGGTATTATAATTACAGTGAGATTTACAGAACGTAAAACGTTATATGTACAAAGAAGTACGTCTTTATTAATTCTTGTACCAAATAAACTGAACTGACTTTCTATTTATTGCTTAAGTCCTTTAATGCTTCAAATATTCACAATTCCACAATGTTAATTTTGCACACACAAAAAATGTTTTTCCACAAATACTTTAAGATACCATTGATAGTGGATTGAATCAAATAATGTCACTAGAGGATAAATACATTATTTTATACATAGGCCAATAGGAAAATTATAAATTCCCAAACACACAAAACACGGAATGGCTACGATTTGTGGTTTCATAAACTTGATTGGGTAGAAGAAACAGAAATGGGCAGGGATAAGAACTGGCAACATTAATGTCGCTTTTCCAAACTTTCATCCAATTAACTGAGACATGATAGCGATAGAGATATATACACACACACACACACACACAAGTATCCATCAAAAGAATCGGCATTGAATAGATATGGTGCAGACACCATTATTATAGATATACACAGGGACTAGGTGTGCATATAGCTCCATGTACATATTATGTATATACACTAACATATCCCCTTACAGATACACAAATACGATGCAGTGTCTGTACCTCTTCCACAGTCTGAGTCGGGGATAATGGTCCCTGCGCGGCCGCGTGAGAACCAGCGTGAGAACGAGCGCACCACCGCGCGTACTCCTGCAGCCCAAGCGATTTGTGAACTTGGCTGTAGGAGATCGTAGACGCGCTGCGGGGCCGGGGCGGACGCGTCACGAAGCTGGTTCGCCCTCATTGGCCGAACCAGCTCACGTGCGCTGACGTCACGCAGCAACCGCCTGAAAATACAAAATTTGTTCTATTTTCAAAACACTGCTGCGTCAACGCGCCTCTCCGCCTGTAGGCGCGCAGGCACGGGGGTAGCGCCCATAAGAAAATACAGCAGAGAGGTTGCCGGGTGCATGCACACAGCAACGCCGTCACCATAATCTCATCGCTGTATTTTCTTATGTAAACTATCCCCGTGGCTGTGCGCCTACAGGCGGAGAGGCGCGTTGACGCAGCAGTGTTTTGAAAATACGACAAATGTCGGCCAATGAGGGCGAACCAGCTTTGTGACGCATCCGCCACGCGTCTACGTTCTCCTGCAGCCAAGTTCACAAATGGCTTGGGCTGCAGGAGTGTGCGCTCGTTCTCACGCGGCCGCGCAGGGACCATAATCCCTGCCTTAGATACACATCCTTACATACCCACATGTTGCCAGCAATCCTGATGTGCTGCATGCGGATAGGCAACGGAATATTAGGAGCCTCACCAATATGTAACGGAGCTGGGGATTTCACACCCTGCATACATAAAGCAGATGCACATATGGTACAGAGCTATATACATACACACACATATTGGAGGTGTATATAAAACTCTTGCCACATGTAAATTAAATACAGTCAACACACACACACCCCCCTAAACACAGTCAAACACACCCCTTGTCCTCACCTCCCTGTCCTTGAGCCCCAGCAGCAGCACCTCCTCCATCAGGGTGAGCCTGGCCTCCTTGTCCCCGGCCCTCTCCTCCTCCTCCTCCTGCTCTCTCTCCTCCGCCTCCCCCTCGGCCCCGCTGCGGGAGGCTTCCGTGCGGCGCTGCACCAGCCCCGAGCTGCGCTGTGTCAGGGACGTCATGGCGGCGGGACCGGGATCACAGGGGGACGACACCGGGAGCGGGGGCACACACGCCGGGATCACCGGGTAACCCGAGCCGGGACACACACCGGGGGGGGGGCAGGGTAAGCGGAACCGGGACACCGACACACACGGGGGGGGGGTGGACACCGGGTAACCTGAGCCGGGACACAGACACACACCGGGGGGAGGAGGGGAAAGGTCAGGGAGGGGGCTATCTGCCGTCCCGGGGTGCGTTCATGGGACCGCAGGCTCTTCCCCCCGCTGCCTATCCGCTCCTCTCTCAGGGAGGCAGCCGGAGGGACCCTTTTCCAAGATGGCGGCTCCTGCTGACGTCACCGGAGGATGTGGCACGGGAGGGAGGAGGAAGAGGGAGCCCAGAGACGGAAGTGACGCTGCGCGGAGAGGGGGGCTGAGGGGGTATGTGCAGTGGGAGGGAAGCCTGGCAGCAGGCGGAGGTGTGAAGGAAAGTCTCTGCTGTGGTTATAATAATAATAAAATTAATAATAGCATGTTCTTGTATAGCGCTGCTAGTTTTACGTAGCGTGTTACAGAGACATTTTGCAGGCACAGGTCCCTGCCCCGTGGAGCTTACAATCTATGTTTTTGGTGCCTGAGGCACAGGGGGATAAAGTGACTTGCCCAAGGTCACATGGTTCCCCTGCTCCAAACTCGCTGTCAGGCAGTGTCTTTACTCACTGAGCCGCTCCTCCAATAAAACGGGAGCACCCTCAGCACATACATGTCAGCGTAGTATGAGTTGGGTGGGGGTGCTGTACATGCATACATTAGCACCGAGAGTTTTTTCAGGGGAACGTGGGGTTGCCGGGTGACTTCTCCAAAAATGCCGGACACAATGGTGAAAGGTGTGACGCACTCGAGACACATGCCTCTCTGCTCCATGATGTTTCCTCCTCTCCTTGGCCACACCCTCAGGCTCCTGCCACCTCCTCCTAATTGGCCCCTGCTGCTGGGTATTGCAGCCAATCAGTTAGCTGTCCAGCTCCCTAGCAATAGCCCTGCTCTCTCCCTGCTAGGGGAAATCCCGCGGCTCGGAGGACTGATCAGGTCGCTTTGTCCAGAGAGGTAATACATGTCTAGTATTACCTATCATTTTTAAATGGACAGTGTCCAAATACAGGACAGTCTGGTTCAATACTGGACACCTGGCAATCCTAGGGGGCATTATTGTGAGTATCTGAAAAAATTTTTTTTAGATGTTATATAAAACAATTAAAATAGGGGTGACCAATTCCAGTCCTCAAGGGCCACCAACAGGCCAGGTATTAGGGATATCCCTGCTTCAGCACAGGTGGCTCAATCAGTGGCAGTTCACTGATGTTACAGCTGCTCTGTTATTGGTCTTGGGTAAAATATGTTATCCCCCTGTACCCCATGTTTCCACTTTCCCTATAGATTGTAAGCTCCTTGGGACAGGGCCCTCCTTACCTACTGTAACAATGTATGCTAATGTTTGTTATTATACTGGTTTCGTCCTCCAACCCTATTGCACTGCGCTACGGAATATGTTGGCACGTGATAAATAATAAAAGTTGTGTGTGTGCTGATCACGCGCATTTTAAGTGAAACTTCTTTATCTGTTGTCACGGAAATTGTAATGGTGATGTTTTTAATTAATCAAAACACAATCAGTGCCAAAACGCAAGGAAATTTGACTTAGAACGCGTGTTTTAGCTATTTGCACTATATTTATAGTAACTGAATTCCTTGTGTGTGTCAGTCTGTGTGTATGTGTCAGTGTGTCAGTCAGTTAGTGTGTGTCAGTCTGTCTGTGTGTGTTGTTCTCAGGGTCCTGCCACCCTATCTCCTGACTCCCCCCCCCCCCCGAGCAGCCCCTCCCCCCCCCCTCACTCTCTTCCCCGGTGGAGCTGTGTCCTGCTGCTAGTGAGAGCCCACGGGGGGGAGAGGGGGGAGGGAGGGGTGTACTCGGCGGCTCACTGGGGGGGAAAAGGTGTACTCGGTGGCTCACTGGGGGGGGGGGGAGAGGGTGTACTCAGCTGCTCACGGGGGGGAGGGAGGGGTGTACTCGGCGGCTCACTGGGGGGAAAATGTGTACTCGGCGGCTCACTGGGGGGGAGGGTGTACTCGGCGGCTTGTGGGGGGGTTGCATGTGCTCGGCGTCTCACTGGGAGGGGGTTGCGCGTGCTCGGCGGCTCACTGGGGGGGAGGAGAGGGTTTACTCGGCAGGTCACTGGGGGGGGGGGAGGGTGTGCTCGTCGGCTCACTCTGTGGGGATGTTTGGCGGCTCACGTGTGTGTGTGTGTTCCTCCTGCTGCTGGAAGCTGGCAGAATTCAGTGGCAGTTAATGTTGCTGATGGCCTCTTCTGTCAGCAGTGATGTCACTTCCGTCACCACTGACTTCCGTTCCCATCAACTCCATTCACTGCCACTGAATTTTGCTCATATGGTAGGTGCTGCTAAAGAAGTTTGCCTTCAATAATAATGCACTCAATGTATCTATAACCAATAGATTTATATATATTATTATTTTTTCATGTAATTTCGGGTATTCCCAAAAAGGATTAACACCATCCATAGTTACATAGTTACATAGTAGACGAGGTTGAAAAAAGACGTACGTCCATCAAGTTCAACCTATGCTAAATTTAGATAACAGATACTTTATCCTATATCTATACTTACTTATTGATCCAGAGGAAGGCAAACATAGAACCTCAGTGTCATATCATCCAATGAGATACCTCATAAGGGGAAAAATAAATTCCTTCCCGACTCCAAGAATTGGCAATAGGATTAATCCCTGGAAAAACATCCTTCCCATGTTTACTTATTTGGTATATCCGTGTATACCTTTCCTTTCTAAAAAGATGTCCAACTTTTTTTAAACAAATGTACAGCCCTTGGGATGAATAGTTCTTTTGAAAGCTCCTTGTACTGTCCCCGAATATTTTTTGTTTACCAGTGATTTTAAATAAGATGTTTATTGGCAATTTCGTGAAAACAGTGGATGTATGCTGCATTATTGTCTTGTCATACAAACCACTAAAAATGTATGTTATAAAAATAAAGAAAAACAAGTGGGAAGAAAATGATATGTTTTTCTGAGAATTACAAGGGAGTCTCTCACATAGATGTATGTATGTCTTTATTTATATAGCGCCATTAGGGTACATAGCGCTTCACAGCAGTAATACACGTGACAATCATATAGATAACAATAATACAAACAACACACAAAGGGAAGAAGTGCTTCAGACATAAAGGTGACATTTAGGAGAAGGAGTCCCTGCTTCAAAGATCTTATAGAACTGCCCAGTATGTTTATAATAATATAGCACCAATGATGTGCACAGTGCTGCACAGATGTAGTATACAAGACACATTCATAGGAAACATAATGCACATTTGGGGAATGAGCCAAGTGCATGAAACGTACTTCCGAGCCCTTGCCTCAAAGAACTGACATCATTTGTCTTGTGCAGTGACTGAATGTCTTGGAGGTCTGGGTATCCAGTTCCAGGCAGCAGGGAGCGAAGTAGACACAAAACTGAATCCAGTGCAAACTTTATCGTGCTACAGAACCAATCCAAGTTTGTTGCTAGCCAGAATAGAAGCAGCTATGCATAAGGTGACCAGATTTTGAAATGTAAAAACCGGGACGCATAAAAAAATATTTAGAAAACAAATTAAATGTCAAACTGTGCCCCGCCCCCTTTTTTTGCTTTCCTCCCTCCTCCCCATCCTCTTCTCCCTCTCCCCATCCTCTCCCCCTATCCTCTCCTCCCTCTCCCCCCATTCTCTCCCCCCATCTTCTCCTCCCCTCATCCTCTCCTTCATCTCCCCATCCTCCCTCCCCCCATCCTCTCTCTATCCCTCTCCCCCATCCTCTCTCTATCCCTCTCCCCCTCAACCTCTCTCTCCCTCTCCCCATCCTCTCTCTCCCATCGTCTCTCTCCCTCTCCCCTATCATCTCTCTGTCACAGTCTTCCTAGACATCCTGCTCCCAGCCAGAGTTCCTTTCTCTGTCCACCGGGTGTGCGCCTGATTTCGGTCTGCTTTGGGGTTCCTCTGTCTGTCTCCTTGTTGCTCCTGTCCTCTGTCCTTATTGTTTCCTGTTTCATGTTCATCTCTTGCCTTTGCTTTGTGGTGTGTTCCCTGACTTATGTTTGAGCTTGTTCCTGTATCTGTTCCGTAATAAAGGCCCTTGCTATTAAACTAGATTGCCCCAGTCTGTTTCCTGCTAGCAAGTCCCAGTCCCAGTTCCTGCTCCCCTGCTCCTGCCTTCCTGTTATCAACCCTGCCTGTGACCATGACGAGCCTGCTTGCTGCCTGCCACTGAACCCTGCTTGTGACCTAGACGATCCTACTTGCTGTCTGCCACCAAACCCTGCTTGTGACCACGACGATCCTGCTTGCTGCCTGCCACCGAACCCTGCTTGTTACCCCAACAATTCTTGCCTGCTCCCTGTTCTTCCGGCCACCGAGGTCCTACCCACTCCAGGAGTCTCCCCTTGACACTCTCTCCCATCCTCTCCCCTCCCCACCATCTGTTCTGGTCTCTCTGTCACACACACACCAACACACACAGAACCGGGAGATCTAGAGAGGAGTAGCTATGCTGTGCTCTGCAGCGTCACCTGCTGCCCAGAAGTGGATAAGCAGTCAGACAGCGCTGCTCTCCTCCCTCCTACCGGCTACAGCTGTTCTATGATCAGCTCCGTGCTCAGCAGCCAGCATCCTCCCCTGATCTCCTCCAACCTCGGCTCTTCTCCTACCCGTTCAAACCGGGAGGACACCGTGCACCGACCGGCTCATTAATAACCGGGACTGTCCTCGCAAAACCGGGAAATCTTGACAATTATTGGAGCACTGGGACAGCTCATTAAAAACCGGGACATCTGGTCACCGTAGCTATAGAGAACCTTTAATGGCACAGCATGGTAGAGACTCTACAACAGGGGTGGCCAACTCCCTGTCCACAGTTGCAGCCAGTTATACAAATTCAAGTAAATCCTACATTATTTGTGCCATTTCAAAGCTGCATCTTCTCAACAAAAGGTATTTCTGGCATAATTGCGGATATTGCTCCATAACTTTGTTGATGGAAATCACATATAGGTAGACGTGTGATAAATAGACCAGAATTTTAAGATGCACAAATAATATCCCTTTAGTATGTGTACATAAATGACACACCTAGTTTTGTCTCTCTTTAGAAAAGTCTGTTGGTTCTTTAACACTGGGATAACCATTGATTTGCATCTGGTAACGCAGTGGTTGTCAACTTCAGTCCTCAAGACCCCCAGCAGGTCAGGTGTTAAGGATATCCTAAGGTCCCAGTAGCAGTCAGTGTTCCACAAAGAAGCTGGCACACGGGCTTAAGCAGGAAACTTTTAATGACCCAAGTGATTCAACGTTTTGGCTGTGCAATGCAGCCTTTTACAAGGTAAGGGTTTTAAGGATATCCCAACTTCAGCACAGGTGACTTAGGTTATTGACTGAGCCACCTGTGCTAAAGCAGGGATATCCTTAAAACCTGACCTGTGTTTAATTTGTGCATCGTCTCAGGGGAATACTTTCTCTTGAGAAGGCTTTAGACAAAGCTAAGTATGATTGAACTTAAAAGGGAAGTCCCTCTGACCTTGGATCAAAGTAAACGAATGGGCTTTACATGGTTAACAGCTTTTCTTCAGAAAAAAACATCAGAGAAGACGGGGAAAAAAAAGCTTTCTACAATTGTAGCCTAATCCCCTGGCTATCATCTTTTTTGTGGTCCTAACAGTATAAGTCCTGTTAGACACAGGCACTGTGGGGGATAAGCTCTCTCATTGAGGCCTAGCTTGTTGATGCAGCCTGGATACACTATTGCTGTATCCAGGGGCTGGCCTAACAACAACCATTGAGTGTCATCCCTGGGGAGGATACTGGCGGGTTCACACGCCTGTCAGTATTGGACCTGCCCTCTTATGGGGCAGGGTTGCAAGCTCCTCCCCTTGGGTACATAAGCTAGCACTCTCCCAGAGGTCAGGAGGTTCCTTCCCTCCCCCAGTGGAGTTGATGTGTTTTACCCTTATCACATCAGAGGGTAAGGGAGCTGAGGAAGGGCCTGCAGGGTCTCAAGCCTGGTGGGTTTGCTCCAGGGAACATCTATGCTGTAACCAGAATGATGCCAATAAAGATCCTATTGTATACATCTGTTGTGGCCTGTATCAATAGAACACTATATGAGTAGCCAGTAAGGGCCGTCCTGGCTGTACAAGGATCCGCACCGGCTGGAGGCACTGCGCTATAAGGATCATCACTGAGAGCCTGTCCAGATGGCTCCCCATGCCATCACAGAGTTCTCAGGGCCTTCTGTTCAACCTCACAGGTATGCACCGCACCAGAATACACTGGTAGCTATATGATCTCATTTAGGGTGGGGGAAAAAGTGCTACACAATCTAGAGGGAATAAAGTGCAAAGTTGAAACAAAAGGTCAAGTGTCTGCTCATTGTGGGACTGAGAAGGCCTCAGATTGGAATTGGGTATAGCCGCACGGCTGGTCTCATTAGGATTTGGGGGTGTGGCTATTTAGGAGTATTAGATAGTGTGGAGTTTGGTTCAGCAGCATAACTAGTCCCAATAGGTTTGGGGGGGTGTATGTTAGAAAAGAATGGAGCTGTTCAAACCCCATAATACCTTATTCGTCTCTTACGCTCAACCCAAGGTTGTCTCATCTTTGCCCCTTTAACATCAACAGCCTTCTCCCATCTTAAACCTCTCTCACTAATCTTTCCCTTACTATGGAACGCTCTTCCACTCAATATTTGGCAAGCGCCTTCACTTTCCACATTCACAGCCCAGCAGCAAATTCACCTCTTAGAAGAAGCATCTCATTAAATTATCTACAGTACGACTCTACTAACGACTCCAGATGCACTTGACCTTCCTTGATGGAACGTTGAATAACGCGCGTTTACTCCGACTGTGTCTGTAACTCCTCTAACTTTGCACGTAGATTGTAAGCTCTTCAGAGCAGGGTCTTCCGTTGCCTTATGCTGTCATTTACCAACACATCTCCATTGTTTGTAATTGATTTAACTTGTAATTGTGTAAAGCGCTGCATACATTGTTGGCTCTATAGAAATAAAATGCTACATAAATACTTACATGGGCAGGTGTCAGTGTATACTGTAGCACAGTAGGATAAAGATAACAACACCAGGCAGTATATTGACCCCAAGGCTGCATTCAAGTATGTAAGTCATTGATAGTAAAACCTTTTGTTATCATTAATGTACAGTAGTAAGGAAAGGGCTTATTGTGCTGTTGAAATGCAGCCTAAACGTTATCATTGAGAATCAGGATGTGAGCCGAGAAAACTTCCTTCTTAATGATCCATAACCACTAAGAGTTGGAGAACAATTGTGCCCCTGCTTGTTTGTGTTTAAAACCACAGGAGAGCGGAGATGATATCCACTTATATATTCTAAAGCATTCCCAAAATGTGTTATTTCCCCCCTTCTTTACATCATTTCCTTTGCTATCCTGTCCAGGTTAATTAGACGGCAGATAAGCAGCCGCAGAAGATAAGCAGCCGCAGGCATTCTTATTATTATCCTTTATTTCTAAAGCGCCGACATATTCCGCAGCGTGGTACAAAGGGGTTACAGAGTTACGTATATTACATACACAGAATGGCATACCAAATAAGCACAGATACAGAGTGCACTGAGGGCCCTGCTCCTGAGAGCTTACAATCTAGAGGGAATAAGGCAGTGGTGCGGGAACTTTTGTTGCTGCGAACCCCTGCCTTGTCTCCCCCGGTGGTCGCTCCCCCCCCCCCCCCCTAACATAGTGCGGCATCAAATGATGCCGTGGGGTCATGTGATATGACGACAAGACCCACGACTTCATTTGACGCCGCGTTGCCATGGAGACGTGTCCAGAAGCCAGCTGAATCTCGATGGAGTATGCCACAGGATGGGGTATGCCTCTGGGTGGAGTATCTCTCAGAATGGAGTATTTTTGAGGATGGAGTATTCTTCAGGATGGAGTATGGTGCAGTCGCACAGCTGGATCTATTAAGGTTTGGGGGTGTGGGTGTTAGGGGGTGTTGGATAGCATGGCGTTTGGTCCACACCACTTATGAAGTGCTTAAGATTATTCTTTGTACTGTAGCAGTTGATATGGGAGTGGGCAGTGCATAGACAAACATGTCCCTGCATTACAGTTGAGGGAGAAAAGTCCCCAAAAATATACACTTGCCTTGCACTCCCTGTGTGAGAATTGCATATGGTTTATATATACACCTGGAGTTACACATTGTCAGAGTATGGCACCAGAAGAAGGGGCTGTTTGTATCCCGAAACATTGTGCACATTTTACTATACTAATAAATGGTCTGAGTTGACCTTTATATTATATGTGTGCGTCTAACCTCTTCTTTTTCTGTTTGGATGACTAATCAGGGAGAGGATAGAGCTGTAGCCAGGTTATAGGCTCAGGGAGAGGATAGAGCTGTAGCCATGTTATAGAAGTGGCTCAAGGAGAGGATAGAGCTGTAGCCAGGTTATAGGTTCAGGGAGAGGAGAGAGCTGTAGCCAGGTTATAGAAGAGGCTCAGGGAGAGGATGGAGCTGTAGTCAGGTTATAGAAGTGGCTCAAGAAGAGGATAGAGCTGTAGCCAGGTTATAGAAGTGGTTCAGGGAGAGGATAGAGCTGTAGCCATGTTATAGAAGTGGTTCAGGGAGAGGATAGAGCTGTAGCCATGTTATAGGTTCAGGGAGAGGAGAGAGCTGTAGCCAGGTTATAGAAGAGGCTCAGGGAGAGGATGGAGCTGTAGTCAGGTTATAGAAGTGGCTCAAGAAGAGGATAGAGCTGTAGCCAGGTTATAGAAGTGGTTCAGGGAGAGGATAGAGCTGTAGCCATGTTATAGAAGTGGATCAGGGAGAGGATAGAGCTGTAGACATGTTATAGAAGTGGTTCAGGGAGAGGATAGAGCTGTAGCCAGGTTATAGAAGTGGTTCAACGAGAGGATAGAGCTGTAGTCAGGTTATAGAAGTGGTTCAGGGAGAGGATAGAGCTGTAGCCAGGTTATAGAAGTGGTTCAACGAGAGGATAGAGCTGTAGTCAGGTTATAGAAGTGGTTCAGGGAGAGGATAGAGCTGTAGTCAGGTTATAGAAGTGGTTCAGGGAGAGGATAGAGCTGTAGCCAGGTTATAGAAGTGGCCCAGGGAGAGGATAGAGCTGTAGTCAGGTTATAGAAGTGGTTCAGGGAGAGGATAGAGCTGTAGTCAGGTTATAGAAGTGGTTCAGGGAGAGGATAGAGTGTAGCTAGGTTATATAAGAAGCTCAGGGAGAGGATAGAGCTGTAGCCAGGTTATAGAAGTGGTTCAGGGAGAGGATAGAGCTGTAGCCAGGTTATAGAAGTGGTTCAGGGAGAGGATAGAGCTGTAGCCAGGTTATAGAAGTGGTTCAGGGAGAGGATAGAGCTGTAGTCAGGTTATAGAAGTGGTTCAGGGAGAGGATAGAGCTGTAGCCAGGTTATAGAAGTGGTTCAGGGAGAGGATAGAGCTGTAGCCATGTTATAGAAGTGGTTCAGGGAGAGGATAGAGCTATAGTCAGGTTATAGAAGGGGTTCATGGAGAGGATAGAGCTGTAGCCAGGTTATAGAAGAGGCTCAGGGAGAGGATAGAGCTGTAGCCACATTATAGAAGTGGTCCAGGGAGAGGATAGAGCTGTAGCCAGATTATAGAAGAGGCTCAGGGAGAGGATAGAGCTGTAGCCATGTTATAGAAGTGGTTCAGGGAGAGGATAGAGCTGTAGTCAGGTTATAGAAGAGGTTCAGGGAGAAGATAGAGCTGTAGCCAGGTTATAGAAGAGGCTCAGGGAGAGGATAGAGCTGTATCCATGTTATAGAAGTGGCTCAGGGAGAGGATAGAGCTGTAGCCAGGTTATAGAAGTGGTTCAGGGAGAGGATAGAGCTGTAGTCAGGTTATAGAAGTGGTTCAGGGAGAGGATAGAGCTGTAGCCATGTTATAGAAGTGGTTCAGGGAGAGGATAGAGCTCTAGTCAGGTTATAGAAGTGGTTCAGGGAGAGGATAGAGCTGTAGCCATGTTATAGAAGTGGTTCAGGGAGAGGATAGAGCTGTAGCCAGGTTATAGAAGTGGCTCAAGGAGAGGATAGAGCTGTAGCCAGGTTATAGAAGTGGTTCAGGGAGAGGATAGAGCTGTAGCCAGGTTATAGAAGTGGCTCAAGGAGAGGATAGAGCTGTAGCCATGTTATAGAAGTGGTTCAGGGAGAGGATAGAGCTGTAGCAAGGTTATAGAAGTGGCTCAAGGAGAGGATAGAGCTGTAGCTATGTTATAGAAGTGGTTCAGGGAGAGGATAGAGCTGTAGCCAGGTTATAGAAGTGGTTCAGGGAGAGGATAGAGCTGTAGCCATGTTATAGAAGAGGCTCAGGGAGAGGATAGAGCTGTAGCCAGGTTATATAAGAGGCTCAGGGAGAGGATAGAGCTGTAGCCAGGTTATAGAAGTGGTTCAGGGAGAGGATAGAGCTGTAGTCAGGTTCTAGAAGTGGTTCAGGGAGAGGATAGAGCTGTAGCCATGTTATAGAAGTGGTTCAGGGAGAGGATAGAGCTGTAGCTAGGTTATATAAGAAGCTCAGGGAGAGGATAGAGCTGTAGCCAGGTTATAGAAGTGGTTCAGGGAAAGGATAGAGCTGTAGCCAGATTATAGAAGTGGTTCAGGGAGAGGATAGAGCTGTAGTCAGGTTATAGAAGTGGTTCAGGGAGAGGATAGAGCTGTAGTCAGGTTATAGAAGTGGTTCAGGGAGAGGATAGAGCTGTAGCCATGTTATAGAAGTGGCTCAGGGAGAGGATAGAGCTGTAGTCAGGTTATAGAAGTGGTTCAGGGAGAGGATAGAGCTGTAACATGTTATAGAAGAGGCTCAGGGAGAGGATAGAGCTGTAGTCAGGTTATAGAAGAGTCTCAGGGAGAGGATAGAGCTGTAGCCATGTTATAGAAGAGGCTCAGGGAGAGGATAGAGCTGTAGCCAGGTTATAGAAGTGGTTCAGGGAGAGGATAGAGCTGTAGCCATGTTATAGAAGAGGCTCAGGGAGAGGATAGAGCTGTAGCTAGGTTATAGAAGTGGCTCAGGGAGAGGATAGAGCTGTAGCCATGTTATAGAAGAGGCTCAGGGAGAGGATAGAGCTGTAGCCACGTTATAGAAGTGGCTCAGGGAGAGGATAGAGCTGTAGCCATGTTATAGAAGTGGTTCAGGGAGAGGATAGAGCTGTAGTCAGGTTATATAAGAGGCTCAGGTGAGAGGATAGAGCTGTAGCCAGGTTATAGAAGTGGTTCAGGGAGAGGATAGAGCTGTAGCCAGGTTATAGAAGTGGTTCAGGGAGGGGATAGAGCTGTAGCCAGGTTATAGAAGTGGTTCAGGGAGAGGATAGAGCTGTAGCCATGTTATTGAAGTGGTTCAGGGAGAGGATAGAGCTGTAGCTAGGTTATATAAGAAGCTCAGGAAGAGGATAGAGCTGTAGCCATGTTATAGAAGTGGTTCAGGGAGAGGATAGAGCTGTAGTCAGGTTATAGAAGAGGTTCAGGGAGAGGATAGAGCCGTAGCCAGGTTATAGAAGAGGCTCAGGGAGAGGATAGAGCTGTATCCATGTTATAGAAGTGGCTCAGGGAGAGGATAGAGCTGTAGCCAGGTTATAGAAGTCGTTCAGGGAGAGGATAGAGCTGTAGGCAGGTTATAGAAGGGGTTCAGGGAGAGGATAGAGCTGTAGCCATGTTATAGAAGTGGTTCAGGGAGAGGATAGAGCTGTAGCCAGGTTATAGAAGTGGCTCAAGGAGAGGATAGAGCTGTAGCCAGGTTATAGAAGTGGTTCAGGGAGAGGATAGAGCTGTAGCCATGTTATAGAAGTGGTTTAGGGAGAGGTTAGAGCTGTAGCCAGGTTATAGAAGTGGCTCAAGGAGAGGATAGAGCTGTAGCCATGTTATAGAAGTGGTTCAGGGAGAGGATAGAGCTGTAGCCAGGTTATAGAAGTGGTTCAGGGAGAGGATAGAGCTTTAGCCATGTTATAGAAGAGGCTCAGGGAGAGGATAGAGCTGTAGCCAGGTTATATAAGAGGCTCAGGGAGAGGATAGAGCTGTAGCCAGGTTATATAAGTGGTTCAGGGAGAGGATAGAGCTGTAGTCAGGTTCTAGAAGTGGTTCAGGGAGAGGATAGAGCTGTAGCCATGTTATAGAAGTGGTTCAGGGAGAGGATAGAGCTGTAGCTAGGTTATATAAGAAGCTCAGGGAGAGGATAGAGCTGTAGCCAGGTTATAGAAGTGGTTCAGGGAAAGGATAGAGCTGTAGCCAGATTATAGAAGTGGTTCAGGGAGAGGATAGAGCTGTAGTCAGGTTATAGAAGTGGTTCAGGGAGAGGATAGAGCTGTAGCCATGTTATAGAAGTGGCTCAGGGAGAGGATAGAGCTGTAGTCAGGTTATAGAAGTGGTTCAGGGAGAGGATAGAGCTGTAGCCATGTTAGAGGCTCAGGGAGAGTATAGAGCTGTAGTCAGGTTATAGAAGAGTCTCAGGGAGAGGATAGAGCTGTAGCCATGTTATAGAAGAGGCTCAGGGAGAGGATAGAGCTGTAGCCAGGTTATAGAAGTGGTTCAGGGAGAGGATAGAGCTGTAGCCATCTTATAGAAGAGGCTCAGGGAGAGGATAGAGCTGTAGCTAGGTTATAGAAGTGGCTCAGGGAGAGGATAGAGCTGTAGCCATGTTATAGAAGAGGCTCAGGGAGAGGATAGAGCTGTAGCCACGTTATAGAAGTGGCTCAGGGAGAGGATAGAGCTGTAGCCATGTTATAGAAGTGGTTCAGGGAGAGGATAGAGCTGTAGCCATGTTATAGAAGTGGTTCAGGGAGAGGATAGAGCTGTAGCCAGGTTATAGAAGTGGTTCAGGGAGAGGATAGAGCTGTAGCCATGTTATAGAAGTGGTTCAGGGAGAGGATAGAGCTGTAGTCAGGTTATATAAGAGGCTCAGGGAGAGGATAGAGCTGTAGCCAGGTTATAGAAGTGGTTCAGGGAGGGGATAGAGCTGTAGCCAGGTTATAGAAGTGGTTCAGGGAGAGGATAGAGCTGTAGCCAGGTTATAGAAGTGGTTCAGGGAGAGGATAGAGCTGTAGCCATGTTATTGAAGTGGTTCAGGGAGAGGATAGAGCTGTAGCCACGTTATAGAAGTGGCTCAGGGAGAGGATAGAGCTGTAGCCATGTTATAGAAGTGGTTCAGGGAGAGGATAGAGCTGTAGCCATGTTATAGAAGTGGTTCAGGGAGAGGATAGAGCTGTAGCCATGTTATAGAAGTGGTTCAGGGAGAGGATAGAGCTGTAGTCAGGTTATATAAGAGGCTCAGGTGAGAGGATAGAGCTGTAGCCAGGTTATAGAAGTGGTTCAGGGAGAGGATAGAGCTGTAGCCAGGTTATAGAAGTGGTTCAGGGAGGGGATAGAGCTGTAGCCAGGTTATAGAAGTGGTTCAGGGAGAGGATAGAGCTGTAGCCAGGTTATAGAAGTGGTTCAGGGAGGGGATAGAGCTGTAGCCATGTTATTGAAGTGGTTCAGGGAGAGGATAGAGCTGTAGCTAGGTTATATAAGAAGCTCAGGAAGAGGATAGAGCTGTAGCCATGTTATAGAAGTGGTTCAGGGAGAGGATAGAGCTGTAGTCAGGTTATAGAAGAGGTTCAGGGAGAGGATAGAGCCGTAGCCAGGTTATAGAAGAGGCTCAGGGAGAGGATAGAGCTGTATCCATGTTATAGAAGTGGCTCAGGGAGAGGATAGAGCTGTAGCCAGGTTATAGAAGTCGTTCAGGGAGAGGATAGAGCTGTAGCCAGGTTATAGAAGTGGATCAGGGAGAGGATAGAGCTGTAGCCAGGTTATAGAAGTGGTTCAGGGAGAGGATAGAGCTGTAGCCATGTTATAGAAGTGGTTCAGGGAGAGGATAGAGCTGTAGCCAGGTTATAGAAGTGGCTCAAGGAGAGGATAGAGCTGTAGCCAGGTTATAGAAGTGGTTCAGGGAGAGGATAGAGCTGTAGCCATGTTATAGAAGTGGTTTAGGGAGAGGATAGAGCTGTAGCCATGTTATAGAAGTGGTTCAGGGAGAGGATAGAGCTGTAGCCAGGTTATAGAAGTGGTTCAGGGAGAGGATAGAGCTTTAGCCATGTTATAGAAGAGGCTCAGGGAGAGGATAGAGCTGTAGCCAGGTTATATAAGAGGCTCAGGGAGAGGATAGAGCTGTAGCCAGGTTATAGAAGTGGTTCAGGGAGAGGATAGAGCTGTAGTCAGGTTCTAGAAGTGGTTCAGGGAGAGGATAGAGCTGTAGCCATGTTATAGAAGTGGTTCAGGGAGAGGATAGAGCTGTAGCCATCTTATAGAAGAGGCTCAGGGAGAGGATAGAGCTGTAGCTAGGTTATAGAAGTGGCTCAGGGAGAGGATAGAGCTGTAGCCATGTTATAGAAGAGGCTCAGGGAGAGGATAGAGCTGTAGCCACGTTATAGAAGTGGCTCAGGGAGAGGATAGAGCTGTAGCCATGTTATAGAAGTGGTTCAGGGAGAGGATAGAGCTGTAGCCATGTTATAGAAGTGGTTCAGGGAGAGGATAGAGCTGTAGCCAGGTTATAGAAGTGGTTCAGGGAGAGGATAGAGCTGTAGTCAGGTTATATAAGAGGCTCAGGGAGAGGATAGAGCTGTAGCCAGGTTATAGAAGTGGTTCAGGGAGGGGATAGAGCTGTAGCCAGGTTATAGAAGTGGTTCAGGGAGAGGATAGAGCTGTAGCCAGGTTATAGAAGTGGTTCAGGGAGGGGATAGAGCTGTAGCCATGTTATTGAAGTGGTTCAGGGAGAGGATAGAGCTGTAGCTAGGTTATATAAGAAGCTCAGGAAGAGGATAGAGCTGTAGCCAGGTTATATAAGAGGCTCAGGGAGAGGATAGAGCTGTAGCCAGGTTATAGAAGTGGTTCAGGGAAAGGATAGAGCTGTAGCCATGTTATAGAAGAGGTTCAGGGAGAGGATAGAGCTGTAGTCAGGTTATAGAAGTGGTTCAGGGAGAGGATAGAGCTGTAGCCATGTTATAGAAGTGGTTCAGGGAGAGGATAGAGCTGTAGCCAGGTTATAGAAGTGGCTCAAGGAGAGGATAGAGCTGTAGCCAGGTTATAGAAGTGGTTCAGGGAGAGGATAGAGCTGTAGCCATGTTATAGAAGTGGTTCAGGGAGAGGATAGAGCTGTAGCCAGGTTATAGAAGTGGCTCAAGGAGAGGATAGAGCTGTAGCCAGGTTATAGAAGTGGTTCAGGGAGAGGATAGAGCTGTAGCCATGTTATATAAGAGGCTCAGGGAGAGGATAGAGCTGTAGCCAGGTTATAGAAGTGGTTCAGGGAGAGGATAGAGCTGTAGCCATGTTATATAAGAGGCTCAGGGAGAGGATAGAGCTGTAGCTAGGTTATATAAGAAGCTCAGGGAGAGGATAGAGCTGTAGCCAGGTTATAGAAGTGGTTCAGGGAGAGGATAGAGCTGTAGCCAGATTATAGAAGTGGTTCAGGGAGAGGATAGAGCTGTAGCCATGTTATAGAAGTGGCTCAGGGAGAGGATAGAGCTGTAGTCAGGTTATAGAAGTGGTTCAGGGAGAGGATAGAGCTGTAGCCAGGTTATAGAATTGGTTCAGGGAGAGGATAGAGCTGTAGTCAGGTTCTAGAAGTGGTTCAGGGAGAGGATAGAGCTGTAGCCATGTTATAGAAGTGGTTCAGGGAGAGGATAGAGCTGTAGCCATGTTATATAAGAGGCTCGGGGAGAGGATAGAGCTGTAGCCAGGTTATAGAAGAGGCTCAGGGAGAGGATAGAGCTGTAGTCAGGTTATAGAAGTGGTTCAGGGAGAGTATAGAGCTGTAGTCAGGTTATAGAAGTGGTTCAGGGAGAGGATAGAGCTGTAGCCATTTTATAGAAGTGGTTCAGGGAGAGGATAGAGCTGTAGCCATGTTATAGAAGTGGTTCAGGGAGAGGATAGAGCTGTAGCCATGTTATATAAGAGGCTCAGGGAGAGGATAGAGCTGTAGCCAGGTTATAGAAGTGGTTCAGGGAGAGGATAGAGCTGTAGCCATGTTATATAAGAGGCTCAGGGAGAGGATAGAGCTGTAGCTAGGTTATATAAGAAGCTCAGGGAGAGGATAGAGCTGTAGCCAGGTTATAGAAGTGGTTCAGGGAAAGGATAGAGCTGTAGCCAGATTATAGAAGTGGTTCAGGGAGAGGATAGAGCTGTAGCCATGTTATAGAAGTGGCTCAGGGAGAGGATAGAGCTGTAGTCAGGTTATAGAAGAGTCTCAGGGAGAAGATAGAGCTGTAGCCATGTTATAGAAGAGGCTCAGGGAGAGGATAGAGCTGTAGCCATGTTATAGAAGTGGTTCAGGGAGAGGATAGAGCTGTAGCCATCTTATAGAAGAGGCTCAGGGAGAGGATAGAGCTGTAGCCATGTTATAGAAGTGGCTCAGGGAGAGGATAGAGCTGTAGCCAGGTTATAGAAGTGGTTCAGGGAGGGGATAGAGCTGTAGCCAGGTTATAGAAGTGGTTCAGGGAGAGGATAGAGCTGTAGCCAGGTTATAGAAATGGTTCAGGGAGGGGATAGAGCTGTAGCCAGGTTATAGAAGTGGTTCAGGGAGAGGATAGAGCTGTAGCTAGGTTATATAAGAAGCTCAGGAAGAGGATAGAGCTGTAGCCAGGTTATATAAGAGGCTCAGGGAGAGGATAGAGCTGTAGCCAGGTTATAGAAGTGGTTCAGGGAGAGGATAGAGCTGTAGCCATGTTATATAAGAGGCTCAGGGAGAGGATAGAGCTGTAGCTAGGTTATATAAGAGGCTCAGGGAGAGGATAGAGCTGTAGCCAGGTTATAGAAGTGGTTCAGGGAGGGGATTAAGCTGTAGCCATGTTATATAAGAGGCTCAGGGAGAGGATAGAGCTGTAGCCAGGTTATAGAAGTGGTTCAGGGAGGGGATAGAGCTGTAGCCAGGTTATAGAAGTGGTTCAGGGAGGGGATAGAGCTGTAGCTAGGTTATAGAAGTGCCCTCTCGGATTGTAATGTATAATTGTCTGCTTGCTCAATCTTTTCTGCTAAGTCTTGCTTTAACTGGTTGGGTGTCCTTATGACATTGAGCGTAGCTCCCGACCCTAGTGATTGTCAGTGAACTTCATACCTCTTTTGATTGTTCCCTAGGAGACCACACTTACTGCAAAACTTGATGTGATTGGAGTTCTCTGACTGGGCCTTCTCCTTTCATACATTCCGGTGAACTATGTTCAGCATGGAGGAAGGAGGAGCGACCAATCAGAGCGTGTGAATTCCTCCCTGCCAGCCAATAGAAATAGGTGCTTGTCTCTGGGTTGACATCAGAGGAGGAGGCGTGCCAAGCCGGCTCGAAAAGTCGGGCGAGCGGGAAATATGATTTAGCCAATGGGAGAAGTGCCTACAGCTGTATCTACCCCAGCTAACTCACCACCAAGTTTGGCAGATACAAAAGGTGTCTCCACAGGGTGCCCTTTGTTCTCCAGACTTGGCAATTCGCCCTTCCTCGCCCACCAAACGGTCTTCTCACCTCTGGACATTCTCTCCTCTTTGAATTATGGAATCTATACATACATGCCGGCGTCTATGCTGATGCCCTGGCTGACTGTATAGAGCCTTATAGTAAATGCCTAAAACATTATAAAGTAAACTTTAATACAGTATACATATTGGTGAACCTTATACTTATAAGAGAAATGGATTTGGGATATTTGAGCTCGAAATCCAGGAGTCTGGGCTGCCCCGGTGTAATTCACCCCACGTACCGGCAAATCATGCCTGCTCGCCGGGGAGAATTAAAGGACTACCGGTAACTTCAGCCGCCAAACTCCTACAAACAAAATAATTGTATTTCTACCCAAATATCCCCCCTAAAACTGACACACAAGAAATCTCACAGTTCTAGGGCCAAGGGAACATGAAAACAGAAAAAAGCAGGGGCCACTTTATTTTCTACATGTATTATCCCTGGTCCCTGGCTTATGGTGCTTATGTAGCTACCAGGGACCCCAAAGGTTCAGGGGTTACCAGAGGGCTTAACCTTTATTAGATAGCCTGGTTAGCCCCTACCGTCACAAGGATTTAGGAAGAAAGATAGATGACACTTAGGGGGTAATTCTATACATTCCGATTTCGGCTGTTTGGGCCATTTTCACCCGTTTTTGGCCACCTTAGCATACTGTGTGTAGAATAAGGTCTTTAGACTGCAGTGAAGAGTGATGAAGTAACAGGATAGGGTGCAAAAGTGAAAGCGGTGGGGTAAAAAATAAATGAGAGATATTAGGAAGAGAGAATGAGGATTAGAATGACAGATAAAGAAAGGGACAATGAGATTTTGAGAGAGTAGATATCCTGCAGAGTGGTTAAACTTTCAACGTTATGGTAAACTTCAGCTACACGCAGTCCTCGGTTATCCAACGGAATCCGTTCTGGGAGTAGCGTTGGATAGTGAAACCGTTGTAAAGTGAGTCCCATGTTAATCAGTGGCGGTGAGCGTTGGATAACGCATTCAGGCGTCGAAAAATGGCCCTTAGGGTTGCATTGTAAAGCGTTGGATATGCCATTCGTTGTAAAGTGAAACGTTGGATAACGAGGACTACCTGTATTTGTAAATTGCCCAACTAAGCACCTATGATGCAAAATGCGGCAGATCTTGCATTTCATATAGTAGGGAAATACAGTATACAAAATCTGTTGGGATTTCAGATATTTCCTACATTATTCCTGATTTTGGAGGGTTTGTCATCGTTAAATAAAATTCTCAGGCTGTCAGCTCCCTACTACTTAAAACATCAACAACATTACTTTTTCATATTACAGTAACCTTTGTTCTTTATCCTAGGAAATAATGTCCGTCTGTTACAAAAGTTTAAATAAGGACATGCAAGATCACTGTGCATATTTATCTTGCAAGATGGATTTTTCCCATGGTACCTCTGGATGCCAACTGGCAGAAGTGTGCGGTTAACATCCCGGTAAGAGAGGGCAGGCCTGTTTTCAATAGCTAGAGCTGTTGGATGTCGTCCAGGCTGTGGTTAGTCCCTGCTTGAAGGAAGACAGGACTACTAACGAGCCCAGCTGAGTCTCGAAAGGTGTTTAAAAGGCAGGAAAGGGAACTGTCTCTCTCTGGTTTGTGGTTAGGACCACACGTGCGTGTCTTTGACCCCTAGGGACACTAGGGCGTGCAGGCCATATCCCCGTGTCCTTGATGCCAAGGGACACCAGATCTATATAGTCGTATATGGACTTCCATACTCTGGGGAAACTGAACTTTGGCCTAGGAAAGCCCTATCCTTTATATTTGCTTCACCTTTGCTGAGGAAAAGCCTGAGTTTTCGTGTATTGAACTTTTGCGAAATAAAAGCCTACATGTATGTAACCCCCCCCCCTTTGGTATTACTAGAGCCTTTAGGGGTTAACTGTATTGGCTCACACAGTAATACCCCTTCCCCATCACATGGTGCTGGGATGATTCAGCAGAAGTCCCCTTCTGCCTAGAGAAAGTGACATCATGCTAGACTATAAATAGAAGGGTGAAATGTATGGAAGGCAGATCCTAGGAGGAGTTGAATAAGAGGGATTTCAATGTGAATAGTTAAGTATGCGCCTATGTACAGGATAGGTCCCCCATCCCCTTTATTGGTTTCAGTTTGTTTATCAAATGTTTTACCAGGAAACAATACATTGAGAGTTATCTCTTGTTTTCAAGTATGTCCTGGGCACAGAGTTATGAGGACAGATACATGGTTACAAATACATGGGTACATTAGGTGAACAGAGTAGACATTATATATAAAGACATTGCATTACATTAGGTAAACAAGGTAAGTTAGGGATGTATCCTGTTTATCTAGGGTCTCGACAGTATGGTCTTGAATTACCCCCAAGATATATCGAGAAACAGACTATGCCCAGAGGCAGCACCCCAAGCAGCAGCCCCTAAGTATAGTTGGACCAGCCCCACTGAAGGGTCCGTCACTGGCTCTTACCCAGAAGGCCACGTAGTGGTAGGCCCCGTCCTGATATAAGGAGGCTGATCAACGAGGGAGTATTGTGTAACCCCTCCCCCCACCCTCACACGAGATATGGCTGCTACCTGGTGTTTTGTGGTGCTCAACTGTAGGTTCTCAGGAAACTCTGAGCATCCGCCGATGGTATTGGGGATCAACAGGTCAGGCTTTTGGGTTTATCTTCCCATCTCTTTGGTGCTGCGCCTCCATCTTCCATGGCCCATCATAGATAGGTGCAGTCCCTGCAGGAAAACTCTCTTCTCTCCCCCTGAAAACTGCATCCTCAGGCAGGAGTAAAACAACAGTGTCTATTTCTCTCGCAGCATACACATCTCTCCTGGTCCCTGGAGCAGACCCAAGGAGCTTGAGGCCCCGCAAGTATTGTATTGTATGTCTTTATTCATATAGCGCCATTAATGTACATAGCGCTTCACAGTAGTAATACATGTGGTAATCAAAGTCCCTCCTTACCCCTTATCCCACCAGGGGTTAAAAGAGCTATCAGCTCCCACTCCCCTGTGGGAGGGAAGGACAGAACAGGAACCAGATCCCTGGCTCAACAACACAACACTATAATTTGAGCTGCAGACCCTTTTTATTACCAGGGGAGGGTCCCAGGTTTAGCCCCGGTAGGTGGGCAGCACCTTGGCCAGCAACCCCCTCCCTCCCCCCCTGTAACTACTGGGGAGTTACTACAGCAAGGATAAGAGATTAACCCTAACACTGCCTGCACTGGTACCAGGGCTTATATGTTAGGGCAGAGGATTTTAGCAGCCAGGGCTTAGATGGTTACAAGTGCTAGGCCCGTCAGAAGCCCCATGGATATTGAGAGCTCCCAGCGCTGCTGAGTAGAGGGGCTTTGTAGGTAGCCTAGTAAATATAAAGTCTCAGCAACTTCCGAGCAGGCTGAGATGGGGGCAGCTAGGGAAGTGGTGCAAACAGCCAAGTCCAAGGACACTCCTTTGGAAATACAAGATGACGTCTGTATATTAAATGTCAGACTGAGCCTACAAGATAATAAAGCTGCTGTTTGAATGAATAAAGTTCCTGGCGCCCATCATTGCTTACCAACGCCCAGCCTGCCCGAAACCTGCACCCTGAATAAGGTCATGTATCCTGAGCAGCCCTGATACAGACAAACACCGACACTGATGTAAAGTCCCTAAGAGCCGGGGAGGGAGGGTTACATTTACCTTCCCAAAGCGAGTCTCCTGTCTTCACCTCTGCAAACATCTCCTATAATCCCATGTCCACAAAAACTCTTACACTGCATGAAAAAAGCTCAATAAAGAAAAGCATAAGAGTGTATGCAGTAAGATGTGTATAAAATAAAATGTATTTGCTTATTGTGGAGGGTTTGGGTAGTTAGTTGATTTCATCTATACTTATAAACAGGGTTGCCACCTTCTGCTGAAGGCTAACCCGGAGGCAACATGATTAAATTTAGCGCTGAACTTCAGCGGTGGCGGTAGCGTCTCCCGGTATCCTTCTGACATCCTCCCGGCATCTCCCCCTGCAACATGTCAATATGGCAATATGGCTGCACGGCGTCAAACGGCGCGCATTGCAATGACAGCGGAACATCACACGGTGTCAAGTTTCCATGACAAAGGGATGCGTTATGGCACTGAGGTGTCACGTAACGTAACGCTATCATGGCAACGGGCGTTACATGGTGCTGTGACGCCAAGTAGCGTTCCCATTGACATGGCAAGGCAGAGCCATTTGACACCCCACGGCCATATTGGAAGGTGTGGGGAGGGCGCCGAGGACGCCGGGAAATGCCGCCGCCGAACACCGCCACCCAGAGGTTTACAAGGTAAACCCGTATCCCGGAGATACGTGGCAAGAACCCGCAGTTTCCGGGTCAAACCCGGAGTGATGTCAACCCTGCTTATACCTCATCACCTGCAATGCTTTAATCTATTATTAATATGGGGTTACTGTGACAGGGTAAATAAAAGCCACCAGTTATATGCCTGGAAAACCTATGTCTAGTCTGCAGTGCAGCACTGACTAGGTTAACTTCAGCTGGGAACCTCAGGACAATTAGTTGGATCCCAGCTGCCTAATCAAGGTGTGTTAAAAACCCAGGCTGTAGACACATGGTGCTGGCTGTTGAGGAGAGAGGAGTAAGCTACTGAAAAGATTACTGAAACAAGGTCTGTTATCAAAGTACATGAATTATAACTGTCTGTCTCCTGCATAGAAAAGGGTAGCTGCTGATTTTAACACTGTCTGCTAAAGAGAAACTGTTTTGTTTTGTCTGCTGAAGAAAAAGCCATTTTTTGTTTTTGTTTGCTGATGAAAAGCTATTTTTGTTTTTGTGTGCTGTATATCTTTTAAGGCTAAATAAATAAGTCTTGTCAAGAAAACCGCGTGTGTAGTTGCATGTACCCTGCAACAGTTACACAGGGTTTATCTTTATAATTTAGCTCTGTTAATCTGGTTTATTTCTTCAGTTAACCCCTAACTAGCTCTTAATAAAAGCAGTAGATATTAAACTAAACACCTCTGCGGCTACAAGACACGTTACTGCCAATTTAAATGATTGAGCACTAAGGGTGTTTCCAGAGCTGGAAAATGTCATTGCATAACATGACTTAGTCAATTTGGCCTGTTATGTTCTTTAATTTGGCAAACGTCTGGGATATCATGACACGGGTGAAGAAATTAAAATGGCATTGGCCAGACATCAAAAGAAGAGATGACCATGGTTGGACAAAGACCATACTCCATTGGATAGCAAGGGATTTCAAAAGACCAAGACAATGACCAAAGATAAGATGGGAGGAGGAAATCTGAAAATGTGTTGGAGCTACATGGAGAAGACAGGCTTGCAATCGCAGTACCTGGAAGATCATTGGGGAGGCCTTCATCCAGCAGTGGACAAGGGATGAAGATGATGGGATGATATTCTGTAATATTTGACAATGGTAATTTTCACAGGCTTTTATTATATGTTTGAGACAAATAATACAAGGTGGCAAACGTGACAAGCCCGATTACTTTCACTCTGTTGCACATGCAATTTATGTTTCTCTGTCGAATAGGTTGTGGTAGCAAGGTCAGTCCAGCTGCAATTGTGAAAAATTCAGTGCTTTAAAAGTAGATGACACCTTTTTTTATTTGGACACTCCTGCTCTATTCCTCAGGTCAGAGTACACTGTTACTGAGTGGGAATGGGACCTGAATTCTGGGGACTCTAATCTCCCTTGTCTAATCTCTGTGACATTTCTTTCCTGCTTACTCTGGTCACACATCCTTTTCTATTGTGTTCCAAAGAGAACCAGCAATTTTGAAAGGATTAGTAACACGGAGAAGAAGGGAGTTAAAGCAAAATTGTGCACTTGCAGAATAGGAAATGTTGTGTGGCAGATCCAACATTATGATAATGAGGTGCGAATTGCACTTTCTGCTGCTCTGTTATCTGATCCAGATATATTTTACTGCATATATTATCTTTTAACCGTCAAACTGCCTATAAAGTAGACATATACTTTATACTGACATTTGTTTTACTTCAGTTTTAGCCAGTGGTCGAAGCGGCTTAAAAAAGTATTGGTTCTGTCGGCTACCGGCGTAACACAAATCTAAATATTGGGGCAAAGTGCTTTGAATTACTGTATATTGTAGAAGAGAAATGTACAGTAAGCAACATTTAATCTGTGAAAACAGGAAGGGGAGAGGCTTTCTAAATGAAAATCCCGTTTTTTAATTAAAAAAATAATATGAAATTGTAAGCTTGTAAATAAAAAAGGGTAATAGTTTTCTAGGTGTGAAAATAAAAAGCAGTAGTTACTCTGCAGTGCCAACCTGCAGCCATTTGTTTTTAGCAGGGAAACTCAAATTGTACTATCCTGAAGATCAGTTCAATGAATACATTCACTTGTCAGATATGGCACAATATGCATTGGAAATGATTGATCTGTATACTCATACTACATGATAAGGGCTGTCCCACTTACTGTAGCAGACACCTGACCAATGTCATTTTGCTGTTTCAGAAATATTTGAAAACATCATTTGAGTCCTGAAACATGTTTTACACACACCATGTGTATGTTATTGTGCACTTGTCCTGATTCTGAACTATTCGAAAAATGATAGTGTCATTATGGGTAGCCGTGTCCCCTTTACCCCCCCACCCCCCTTTACCTCTGCTGCGGGGAAGGGGGAGGCTGTTGAGGCTGCGGGCGCGCTGCAGAGAGGTGTTGGTGCTGCCGGAATGGCAGGTGGACCCGGCACAGGTATCGCGGGTGCGGGGAGGTCAATGCGGGCGAGCGGGTCGCCAGAGATGCCGCCATGTCAGGGAGGCTCACGCATGTGCAGCAAGCAACCGGCGGCCATTACAAGTTTCAGAGGCTTCACAGTTGCGGCGGCCATTACATACAGTCTCCGCATGGGAACTACAAGCCCCATAGTGCTTTGGGGCATAGGGTAAAGGGCGCAGCTCAGCCAATAGGGCTGTTAGGATCCTCTGAGGAGAAGAGATACATTTTGCGCACTTGAAGCCACGCTAGTCAGTTGGAGCAAGGACAGACAAGGGGAAGGTAGTGTCTGAGTGACAGTGGCACTCAGATTAGGCCAGAGAACCCCCTTAGGTTCCAGATAGACCCCAATCACGTGTAGCTCGTGGCTGCTGCAGGGAAAGCCCTTAGATAGGGACGCTTCCCCATATTACTGTAGTGTCAGTGACACAGTGAAAACGCTGCGCGATGATAGCGCCCTGTGGTCTGGGACCAGACCACTGCGGTGTTATCAAAGACTCTTAAAGGTGAGACCCTCCTACCGGAGTCCACCCAATGCAGCGGTGGACGCCATTGCGGAGAGCCATGTCGCTGGATCAGACGGATCCTCATTGCTAAGTCAGCTTCACCGAGTACTGGAGTACTCGGCAGGTACCTCAACAAAGTGCACCAACAGTTCACGGGATAACAGAAGCTACATTCCACTCACTACTGCACTGAGGGGTAGATCCAGAGCTCCGTTAGCTCGTTGGGTCTACCCCAAAGGCTTTTAGCCCCATATGGAATTGCAGAGATGTTCCATACATATTTGTTCTTTGGCAGTAGGTATACAAATGCATGGTTATCCTCCTCTACTCAAGGAACCTTTGATCACACTAGATTTTAGACAAAGTAAACTAACAAAAAACATATTAATGCACTTAATTTAAGTGGACGTACCCATAATCTTGTCTAGCTGGGGTTCACTGAGGAGACTTTTAAAAACACTACTTTCTTGAATGGGGTGAAAAGACAATAAATTCACAAGAAACAAACATATTTTTCATATGAAACCATTTTACATTCTACCGAAAAAAATCCTTTTTTTATAGAAGGTCTTTTACCCCTAACAACATTTTTTTTAAAGCAAAGTTATCGCTGAAAAATATTCAATTTACAATAATTCTCAATTTCTTTTTCATTTAATGACAGTGTCACGGGAGACCAGGTACTTTTAACACCATTTATATGTTACCGGGATCATACATTAGGCAAAACAAGGTAGTAAAAACAAATTGTGTTTATTTTGGTAAACCCACGCACAAGAAGAAGAATTAAAAATACACTTGCTGGGGGTCTGGGGAAAAAAATCTAGGCTTTCCTAGGGGCAGGGCGCCTGCTTGGATGAGCTTACCCTGACCAGGATATACGATATGGTTCTCCTGGTCCTCTTTTCGGCTTCAGTTCCCAGCCGTGACCGCTACGTTCAATTCTCAGAACCTGGTCCTCGTGTCTGACTTAGGCTGTCCCCGCTGGCGCTGAGCTCGCTATGCAGGTCAGCACATCCCCTCTCCCGCTGTGCTCGCGCTCTCATGCGCGTGCACACACGCTCTCCCAAGCGTTGTGCTTGGGGAGACAAGGGAGAGATACTTTAGTGCTGAGAGTAGGGTCACATGACCCTGCTCTGACCAATGGTAAGAGAGAGGGCGTGTTCTACTCCTGTCACACACAACATTACATTTTTAGCAGAGAGGGAGCAGAGAGAAGTGGAAGGGGGGGGTGCAAATGGACTACTGCTGGTGTGGGGGGACTACTGCTGGGGTGGTGGTGGGGGGGCAAACGGGCTGCTGCTGGGGTGGTGGTGGGTGGGGCAAACGGGCTGCTGCTGGGGTGGTGGTGGGTGGGGCAAACAGGCTGCTGCTGGGGTGGTGGTGGGTGGGGCAAACGGGCTGCTGCTCGGGTGGTGGGGGGGGCAAACGGGTTGTTGCTGGGGTGGGGGGGGGCAAACGGGTTGTTGGTGGGGTGGGGGGGGGCAAACGGGTTGTTGGTGGGGTGGGGGGGGCAAACGGGTTGCTGGTGGGGTGGGGGGGGAGAGCAAACGGGCTGCTGCTGTGGGGGGGCAAACGGAGTGGTGTGGTGGGGGGGAGAAGGGAGAGAGAGAGGGGGAGAAGGGAGAGAGGGGGGATAAGGGAAAGAGAGGAGGGGAGAAGGGAGAGAGGAGGGGAGAAGGGAGAGAGAGGGGGGAGAAGGGAGAGAGAGGGGGGGAGAAGGGAGAGAGAGGGGGGGAGAAGGGAGAGAGAGAGGGGGGGAGAAGGAAGAGAGAGAGGGGGAGAAGGGAGAGAGGGGGGGAGAAGGGGGAGAGAGAGGGAGGAGAAGGGGGAGAGAGAGGGGGGAGAAGAGAGAGAGAGGGGGAGATGGGAGAGAGAGAGGGGGGGAGAAGGGAGAGAGATAGGGGAGAAGGGAGAGAGAGGGGGGGAGAAGGGAGAGAGAGGGGGGAGAAGGGAGAGGGATGGGGGGAGAAGGGAGAGAGAGAGAGGGGGAGAAGGGGGAGAGAGAGGGGGGAGAAGGGAGAGAGAGAGAGGCAGGGAGAAGGGAGAGAGAGGCGGGGAGAAGGGAGAGAGAGAGGGGGGAGAAGGTAGAGAGTGAGGGGGAGAAGGGAGAGGGGGGGAGAAGGGAGAGTGAGGGGGGAGAAGGGAGAGAGGGGGAGAGACGGGGGAAGGGAGAGAGAGAGGGGGGAGAAGGGAAGGGGGGGAGAATGGAGAGAGAGAGGGGGGAGAAGGGAGAGAGAGAGGGGGGGAGAAGGGAGGGAGAGAGAGGGGGGAGAAGGGAGGGAGAGAGAATTGGGGAGAAGGGAGAGAGAGAGGGGGGAGAAGGGAGAGAGAGAGGGGGGGAGAAGGGGGGGAGAAGGGAGTGAGGGGGGGGAGAAGGGAGAGAGGGGGGGGAGAAGGGAGAGAGAGAGAGGTGGAGAAGAGAGAGAGAGGGGGGGGGAGATGGGAGAGAGAGAGGGGGGGATATGGGAGAGAGAGAGGGGGGGAGATAGGAGAGAGAGAGGGGGGAGATGGGAGAGAGAGAGGGGGGAGATGGGAGAGAGAGAGGGGGGAGAAGGGAGAGAGAGGGGGGAGAAGGGAGAGAGATAGGGGGAGAAGGGAGAGAGGGGGGAAGGGAGAGAGAGAGGGGGAGAAGGGAGAGAGAGGGGGGATAAGGGAGAGAGAGAGGGGGGAGAAGGGAGAGAGAGAGGGGGGAGAAGGGAGAGAGAGAGGGGGGAGAAGGGAGAGAGAGAGGCGGGTAGAAGGGCGAGAGGGGGGAGAAGGGAGAGAGAGGGGGGGAGAAGGGAGAGAGAGAGGCGGGGAGAAGGGTGAGAGAGGCGGGAGAAGGGAGAGAGAGAGGGGGGGAGAAGGTAGAGATTGAGGGGGAGAAGGGAGAGAGAGGGGGAGAAGTGAGAGAGAGGGGGGAGAAGGGAGAGAGGGGGGAGATAGGGGGGGAAGGGAGAGAGAGAGGGGGGGAAGGGAGAGAGAGAGGGGGAGAAGGGAAGGGGGGGAGAAGGGAGAGAGAGAGGGGGGGAGAAGGGAGAGAGAGGGGGGAGAAGGGAGAGAGAGGGGGGGGAGAAGGGAGGGAGAGAGGGGGGGAGAAGGGAGAGAGAGAGGGGGGAGAAGGGAGAGAGAGAGGGGGGGAGAAGGGAGAGAGAGAGGGGGAGAAGGGAGAGAGAGTGGGGGGAGAAGGGAGAGAGAGAGAGGGGGGGAGAAGGGAGAGAGAGAGGCGGGGAGAAGGGAGAGAGGGGGGGAGAAGGGAGAGAGGGGGGGAGAAGGAGGAGAGAGAGGGGGGAGAAGGAGGAGAGAGAGGGGGGAGAAGGGGGAGAGAGAGGGGGGAGAAGAGAGAGAGAGGGGGGAGATGGGAGAGAGAGGGGGGGAGATGGGAGAGAGATAGGGGGAGAAGGGAGAGAGAGGGGGGAAGGGAGAGAGAGGGGGGGGGGGAGAAGGGAGAGAGAGAGGGGGGAGAAGGGAGAGAGAGGGGGGAGAAGGGAGAGAGAGGGGGAGAAGGGAGAGAGATGGGAGGAGAAGGGAGAGAGAGAGGGGGGAGAAGGGGGAGAGAGAGGGGGAGAAGGGAGAGAGAGAGGGGGGGAGAAGGGATAGAGAGGGGGGGAGAAGGGAGAGAGAGGGGGGAGAAGGGAGAGATTGAGGCGGGGAGAAGGGAAAGAGAGAGGCGGGGGAGAAGGGAAGGGGGGGAGAAGGGAGAGAGAGAGGGGGGAAGAAGGGAGAGAGAGAGGGGGGGAGAAGGGAGAGAGAGAGGGGGAGAAGGGAGGGAGATAGGGGGGGAGAAGGGAGAGAGAGAGGGGGAGAAGGGAGAGAGAGAGGGGGGGAGAAGGGAGAGAGAGGGGGAGAAGGGAGAGAGAGAGGGGGGAGAAGGGAGAGAGAGAGGGGGGGAGAAGGGAGAGAGAGAGGGGAGAAGGGAGAGAGAGTGGGGGGAGAAGGGAGAGAGAGAGGGGGGGGAGAAGGGAGGGAGAGAGGGGGGAGAAGGGAGAGAGAGAGGGGGGGGAGAAGGGAGAGAGAGAGGGGGGGAGAAGGGAGAGAGAGAGGGGGGAGAAGGGAGAGAGGGGGGGAGAAGGGAGAGAGAGAGAGGGGGGAGATGGGGGAGAGAGAGGGGGGGAGAGAGAGAGGGGGGAGATGGGGGAGAGGAGAGGGCGGGGGAGAGAGAGAGAGGGGGAGATGGGAGAGAGAGAGGGGGGGAGAAGGGAGAGAGATAGGGGGAGAAGGGAGAGAGAGGGGGGGAAGGGAGAGAGAGAGGGGGGAGAAGGGAGAGAGAGGGGGATAAGGGAGAGAGAGGGGGGGATAAGGGAGAGAGAGAGGGGGGAGAAGGGAGAGAGAGGGGGAAGGGAGAGAGAGGCAGGGAGAAGGGAGATAGAGAGGCGGGGAGAAGAGAGAGAGGCGGGGAGAAGGGCGAGAGGGGGAGAAGGGAGAGAGGGGGGGAGAAGGGAGAGAGAGGGGGGGAGAAGGGAGAGAGAGGGGGGGGAGAAGGGAGAGAGAGGGGGAAGAAGGGAGAGAGAGAGAGGGGGAGAAGGGAGAGAGGGGGGGGAGAAGGGAGAGAGAGAGGGGGGAAGGGAGACAGAGAGAGGGGGGAGAAGGGAGAGAGGGAGGGGAGAGGGGGGAGAAGGGAGAGAGGGAGGGGAGAAGGGAGAGAGAGGGGGGGAAGGGTGAGAGAGGGGGAGAAGGGAAGGGGGGGGAGAAGGGGGAGAAGGGAGAGAGAGAGGGGGGAGGGAGAGAAAGAGGGGGGAGAAGGGAAGGGGGGAGAAGGGAGAGAGAGGGGGGAGAAGGGAGAGAGAGGGGGAGAAGGGAGAGAGAGAGGGGGGAGAAGGGATAGAGAGGGGGGGAGAAGGGAGAGAGAGAGGGGGGAGAAGGGAGAGAGAGAGGGGGGGAGAAGGGAGAGAGAGAGGGGGAGAAGGGAGGGAGAGAGGGGGGGAGAAGGAGAGAGAGAGGGGGGAGAAGGGAGAGAGAGAGGGGGGGAGAAGGAGAGAGAGGGGAGAAGGGAGAGAGAGAGGGGGAGAAGGGAGAGAGAGAGGGGGGGAGAAGGGAAGAAAAAGAGAAGAGAGAGAGGGGGGAGAAGGGAGAGAGAGTGGGGGGAGAAGGGAGAGAGAGAGAGGGGGGAGAAGGGGAGAGAGAGGGGGGGAAGGGTGAGAGAGGGGGAGAAGGGAAGGGGGGGGAGAAGGGGGAGAAGGGAGAGAGAGAGGGGGGAGGGAGAGAAAGAGGGGGGAGAAGGGAAGGGGGGAGAAGGGAGAGAGAGGGGGGAGAAGGGAGAGAGAGGGGGAGAAGGAGAGAGAGAGGGGGGAGAAGGGATAGAGAGGGGGGGAGAAGGAGAGAGAGAGGGGGGAGAGGGAGAGAGAGAGGGGGGGGAGAAGGGAGAGAGAGAGGGGGAGAAGGGAGGGAGAGAGGGGGGGAGAAGGGAGAGAGAGAGGGGGGAGAAGGGAGAGAGAGAGGGGGGGGAGAAGGGAGAGAGAGGGGGAGAAGGGAGAGAGAGAGGGGGGAGAAGGAGAGAGAGAGGGGGGAGAAGGGAGAGAGAGAGGGGGAGAAGGGAGAGAGAGTGGGGGGAGAAGGGAGAGAGAGAGAGGGGGGAGAAGGGAGAGAGAGAGGGGGGAGAAGGGAGAGAGAGAGGGGGGGAGAAGGAGAGAGAGAGGGGGGGAGAAGGGAGAGAGGGGGGGAGAAGGAGAGAGGGGGGGAGAAGGGAGAGAGAGAGAGGGGGGGAGATGGGTGAGAGAGAGGGGGGGAGATGGGAGAGAGAGAGGGGGGAGATGGGAGAGAGAGAGGGGGGGGGAGAAGGGAGAGAGATAGGGGGAGAAGGGAGAGAGAGGGGGGGAAGGGAGAGAGAGAGGGGGGAGAAGGGAGAGAGAGGGGGAAGGGAGACAGAGAGAGGGGGGAGAAGGGAGAGAGGGAGGGGAAGAGGGGGGAGAAGGGAGAGAGGGAGGGGAGAAGGAGAGAGAGGGGGGAAGGGAGAGAGAGAGGGGGAGAAGGGAAAGGGGGGGGAGAAGGGGGAGAAGGGGAGAGAGAGAGAGGGGGAGGGAGAGAAAGAGGGGGGAGAAGGGAAGGGGGGGAGAAGGGAGAGAGAGAGGGGGGAGAAAGGAGAGAGAGGGGGGGAGAAGGGATAGAGAGGGGGGGAGAAGGGAGAGAGAGGGGGGAGAAGGGAGAGAGAGAGAGGCGGGGAGAAGGGAAAGAGAGAGGCGGGGAGAAGGGAAAGAGAGAGGCAGGGAGAAGGGAGAAGAGAGAGAGGCGGGGAGAAGAGAGAGAGGCGGGGAGAAGGGAGAGAGAGAGGGTGGGAGAGAAGGGAGAGAGAGGGGGGGAGAAGGGAGAGAGAGAGGGGGAGAAGGGAGAGAGAGAGGGGGGGAGAAGGGAGAGAGAGGGGGAGAAGGGAGAGAGATGGAGGAGAAGGAGAGAGAGAGGGGGAGAAGGGGAGAGAGAGGGGGGAGAAGGGAGAGAGAGAGGGGGGAGAAGGGATAGAGAGGGGGGGAGAAGGGAGAGAGAGGGGGGAGAAGGGAGAGATTGAGGCGGGGAGAAGGGAAAGAGAGAGGCGGGGAGAAGGGAAGGGGGGGAGAAGGGAGAGAGAGAGGGGGGAGAAGGGAGAGAGAGAGGGGGGGAGAAGGGAGAGAGAGAGGGGGAGAAGGGAGGGAGATAGGGGGGGAGAAGGAGAGAGAGAGGGGGAGAAGGGAGAGAGAGAGGGGGGGAGAAGGGAGAGAGAGGGGAGAAGGGAGAGAGAGAGGGGGGAGAAGGGAGAGAGAGAGGGGGGGAGAAGGGAGAGAGAGAGGGGAGAAGGGAGAGAGAGTGGGGGAGAGAAGGGAGAGAGAGAGGGGGGGGAGAAGGGAGGGAGAGAGGGGGGAGAAGGGAGAGAGAGAGGGGGGGGAGAAGGGAGAGAGAGAGGGGGGGAGAAGGGAGAGAGAGAGGGGGGAGAAGGGAGAGAGGGGGGAGAAGGGAGAGAGAGAGAGGGGGGAGATGGGGGAGAGAGAGGGGGGGAGAGAGAGAGGGGGGAGATGGGAGAGAGAGAGGGGGGGAGAAGGGAGAGAGATAGGGGGAGAAGGGAGAGAGAGGGGGGGAAGGGAGAGAGAGAGGGGGGAGAAGGGAGAGAGAGGGGGATAAGGGAGAGAGAGGGGGGGATAAGGGAGAGAGAGAGGGGGGAGAAGGGAGAGAGAGGGGGAAGGGAGAGAGAGGCAGGGAGAAGGGAGATAGAGAGGCGGGGAGAAGAGAGAGAGGCGGGGAGAAGGGCGAGAGGGGGGAGAAGGGAGAGAGGGGGGGAGAAGGGAGAGAGAGGGGGGGAGAAGGGAGAGAGAGGGGGGGGAGAAGGGAGAGAGAGGGGGGAGAAGGGAGAGAGAGAGAGGGGGGAGAAGGGAGAGAGAGAGGGGGGAAGGGAGACAGAGAGAGGGGGGAGAAGGGAGAGAGGGAGGGGAGAGGGGGGAGAAGGGAGAGAGGGAGGGGAGAAGGGAGAGAGAGGGGGGGAAGGGTGAGAGAGGGGGAGAAGGGAAGGGGGGGGAGAAGGGGGAGAAGGGAGAGAGAGAGGGGGGAGGGAGAGAAAGAGGGGGGAGAAGGGAAGGGGGGAGAAGGGAGAGAGAGGGGGGAGAAGGGAGAGAGAGGGGGAGAAGGGAGAGAGAGAGGGGGGAGAAGGGATAGAGAGGGGGGGAGAAGGGAGAGAGAGAGGGGGGAGAAGGGAGAGAGAGAGGGGGGGAGAAGGGAGAGAGAGAGGGGGAGAAGGGAGGGAGAGAGGGGGGGAGAAGGGAGAGAGAGAGGGGGAGAAGGGAGGGAGAGAGGGGGGGAGAAGGGAGAGAGAGAGGGGGGAGAAGGGAGAGAGAGAGGGGGGGAGAAGGGAGAGAGAGGGGGAGAAGGGAGAGAGAGAGGGGGGAGAAGGGAGAGAGAGAGGGGGGGAGAAGGGAGAGAGAGAGGGGGAGAAGGGAGAGAGAGTGGGGGGAGAAGGGAGAGAGAGAGAGGGGGGAGAAGGGAGAGAGAGAGGGGGGAGAAGGGAGAGAGAGAGGGGGGGGGAGAAGGGAGAGAGAGAGGGGGGGAGAAGGGAGAGAGGGGGGGAGAAGGGAGAGAGGGGGGGAGAAGGGAGAGAGAGAGAGGGGGGGAGATGGGTGAGAGAGAGGGGGGGAGATGGGAGAGAGAGAGGGGGGAGATGGGAGAGAGAGAGGGGGGGGAGAAGGGAGAGAGATAGGGGGAGAAGGGAGAGAGAGGGGGGGAAGGGAGAGAGAGAGGGGGGAGAAGGGAGAGAGAGGGGGAAGGGAGACAGAGAGAGGGGGGAGAAGGGAGAGAGGGAGGGGAGAGGGGGGAGAAGGGAGAGAGGGAGGGGAGAAGGGAGAGAGAGGGGGGGGAAGGGAGAGAGAGAGGGGGAGAAGGGAAGGGGGGGGAGAAGGGGGAGAAGGGAGAGAGAGAGAGGGGGAGGGAGAGAAAGAGGGGGGAGAAGGGAAGGGGGGGAGAAGGGAGAGAGAGAGGGGGGAGAAAGGAGAGAGAGGGGGGAGAAGGGATAGAGAGGGGGGGAGAAGGGAGAGAGAGGGGGGAGAAGGGAGAGAGAGAGAGGCGGGGAGAAGGGAAAGAGAGAGGCGGGGAGAAGGGAAAGAGAGAGGCAGGGAGAAGGGAGAAGAGAGAGAGGCGGGGAGAAGGGAGAAGAGAGAGAGGCGGGGAGAAGGGAGAAGAGAGAGAGGCGGGGAGAAGGGAGAGAGAGAGGGTGGGAGAAGGGAGAGAGAGGGGGGGAGAAGGGAGAGAGAGAGGGGGAGAAGGGAGAGAGAGAGGGGGGGAGAAGGGAGAGAGAGAGGGGGGGAGAAGGGAGAGAGAGAGGGGGGAGAAGGGAGAGAGAGGGGGGAGAAGGGAGAGAGAGAGGGGGGGAGAAGGGAGAGAGCAATGGGGGGAGAGAGAGCGCAAAGGGGGGGGGGAGGAGAGAGCGCAATGGGGGGGGGAGAGAGCGCAATGGGGGGGAGAGAGACAGACACACACAGAAACACAGACAGCCCCTATACAGCCAATGACACGCCCCCTCCCGTAATAGCCACGCCCCCCGCTCCTGCTCTAAAAATGTTGCAGGACAGCGATCGCTCATGTTTGGAGAGCTGGTGACATCACCGCTCTCCAAGCATGAGCGAGCTCAGCAGCAGCGTGGACTCAGCCTTAGGCCTCGGGCATAGACACTTTGCCCGTGCGGAGGCGCACTGAGGCTCAGGGAAAGCACCGCTTTCCCTGGCCTTAGAGCGCGCGCCGTCCGTGGGTGTGTCTGGGGGCGGGCCAGTGACGTCACGGAGCTGGTTCGCCCTCATTGGGTGAACGAACCACTTACGTGACCGGACCTGCACTCCGGCGAGCGCCAAATCTAAAATTTAGGTAAGACACACGCTTCCGGAAGCGTGCGCGAGCCCCTGCTAAGGCCGCTCTCATTGCGGCTGCAGGGGCTCAGTGCTGAGCGTTGAGCGCGCCTCAGCACGGGTCAGCAAGGCTGATCCTACTATGTCCCAGGCCTTAGTCTCTGCAAGGCAGACTTTCCTAGCTTCAAAACGAAGCCGGTTGCTCTGTCATTTGCAACAGAGCAACTTTGAAAAGCCCGCCCTAGCTTCATCGACACAAGATGGTCTGGTTCTCTGCCTCGGCCGTCTCCTTACATACACTCCGCTAAGCTATCCTAAGCATGGAGGTAGGAGGAGCGACCAATCAGAGCGTGGGAACCCTATCCCACAAGCCAATAGAAACAGGGGCCCGTCTCTTGGCTGACGTCAGAGGAGGGGGCATGTCATGCCGGCTCAGGATACCCCGTGGACAGGACATATGATATTTGACACCATCCTATTTCCTCTCCAATAGAAAACTGGTTTGTTTTTTTGTGTGTTATTTGTAACATATTTATGTTGTCCTGCCCCCGCTTATTATTTTTATCGGTATGGTTTCTTTTTCATAAATTAATTACACCTCAGAGTTAATACGGCTGAATCTCACTCTTGATTGACGATAGCTGCTACCACCTGCACGGATACGGACTGTTTGTATATACACGGACTGTCCACATGCATATAAATGCACTCAAAGTATTTCCTCTCATAGAAAAATAACAGGTTTTTTTCCCCTAGTTATGTAATTTGTAATATTTATGTTGTCCTTGGTATTTTTATATGTATGGTTTATTTTTCGTAAAGTTTATTTAGCAGAGCTCATATAATTAGGTAACCCCAGTGAGATGATCTGTTGACAGGATGGCTGCCTGACATTAGTTATATATATTTATATATGACAGGACAACATAAATATGACAAATTACACAACTAGAAAAAAAAGCTGTTGTTTTTCTATTAGGGATTTATATATATTTCATTTTTGATATTCAAATTGGCAGTGCTGTTGTGATGGTAGGGGGTAGCCAGCCTTCCTTAATAAAGGTGAAGCCCGGCTGGCTGCCCCTAAAAAACGTATGTCAAGGGCTGAAGTGTCAGCTCTTGGGTCTAGTTGTGCACCTTGATGTATTTTCCTGTATTTCTGTTCCCATTTTACGGTCCCCTGCAGGAACGTAAGCTAGGGATGCCAGGTGTAGTTAGGATTCCTGTTAGGAAATAGCTACAGGGCAGGGACTTTGGGAGCAGATTAAGGGTGGATATTGGGAAGCAACTAGGGTTAAAAAGTGTATTAAATGATGCTGACCGGAGTAGCCGGTAGTACTGTTATGTTACCCGCAAATAGTGTATGAGTTGCGGGTACCGGTCTGCAGATGAAGACAGGGTGTATTATGGAAGTCCCATGCAATGCAAAGTAAAAACATGTCTTGGTTTTGGGCTTTACCTGTTCCCCTTGCCCTAGAGACATACAACTTCGGGAGTGTAAGTTTTAGGTGGGATATTTGGGTAGAAATGTATTCCTTGTGTTTTCAGGAGTTCGGGGGACAAAGGTACCGAAGGTCCAGTAATTCTCCCAGACGTGCAGACATGATTTGCAGGTACGCGATGTGAATTACACCGGGGTTCCAGTGACCCCCTGAATTCTGGTTTTCGAGCCCAGGTATCCCAGACCCTTTCCATCACAGGTATAAGGTTCCCCAAGGTCTATACTTTATTAAAGTATGTTTTATAATGTTTTCTACATTCTGTATAAATGTCTATGCAGTCAGCCCGGCATATACATAGGTGCCAGGATGTCTGCATAGACATCAGAGTTCAAAGGAGAAAGGATGTCCAGAGGTGAGAAAACTGGTTGGTGAGCGGGAAAGACTAAGTGCTAGGTCCAGAGAACAGGGGGCACCACACGCTCTGATTGGTATCTAATCTCTCTTACGTGTTAGACATAGGACACCGAGGTCTATGTAAGGGACTGCCCGATCAG